>NW_017297029.1:57035-57936 GCF_001594075.2 Trachymyrmex cornetzi
TATCTATCCTATATTGTCTATGCATATCTATTTGATAAATACATATATGTTGCATATACTTATTTTTAGATTTTACACCGCGGGTTTCTGCAATGTTGAACACTTCACTTTGGGAAAAAAAATCGGAAATCATTAATACGGTTACTTTAGGTAGGTTATCCGACTATGCTTGAACGAATCCGATTTGATTTTTTCGGGACATAATTACCGATATTGCAAATATAAATAATAATTGTAATTATTTAAAGAAAATCAACCGGTTATCTCATAAAATATTTGAAAGTACCGAATTCTGACGTCATGTATGGTCTCAGCCAATCACAGAGCGTTTTCTTCCCACTTCTTTACAAGCATTTTTATTAATTTTTAATAACATTTTATTTATGATTAAAATCTTGTGTCCATATCATAAATTCTTTTAATTCAATATGTAGTATATAAAAATAATGTTTAAAGTATACTTTATTTTCCAAAATTGGACCCTATTATCTGTAATTTTTTGCACCTATTATTAATAACTGTTAGGGTATATCCACACAAACTTGCATAGTCGCATAAACGTATGCATAAAGAAAATTATCCAATCACATTTTACGTGCATCTCTATAGGAGAAATGTGATTGGATAATTTTCTTTATGCATATATTTATGCGACTATGCAAGTTGTGTGGATATACCCTTAGTATTGCGTCTTTTGTAAAAAAAAATTGAATATGAAGACGTGCAACGCATGCGGGCATCAAAAGAAATTTGGCGAACAGGAAAATATATTTTTTCACACGTAAGTAAAACATTTTAGCTTCTACTTATGTACATGCATACAATACGTAGACTGCGTTCAGATACTACACTCGGGAACACCCAAGCTCCCGAATGTCGTTCAGAAACCGATTGAGAGTAT
>NW_017297029.1:58006-58373 GCF_001594075.2 Trachymyrmex cornetzi
CTCCCCGCTTATGGGTCCAGACACAAGTTTTTGCATAACGCATAACGCATAGTGCATAAGCGAATCAACTAATCAGAAGGTTTCCTTTCCTCTCATTCCATGGAAAAGAAGAATTTTGATTGATTGATTGCTTTATGCACTATGCATTATGCGTTATACAAGAGTGTGTGCTGCGCCCTTTAGGGTATATCCACACAAACTTGCATAGCTGCATAAGTATGCATAAGTCCGGATCTACAATAGGTGTTTTATGCCTTATGCCGTAAGAAACTGACCAATTACAGTCGAATCCGAGAAGAATAAGCGACTGTGATTCGCCCATTTCTTATGGCTTAAGGCTTAAAACCCTATTGTAGATCCGGGGTAA
>NW_017297029.1:60086-64157 GCF_001594075.2 Trachymyrmex cornetzi
TGATAATGGAATCGAATTGACGCCATAATCATCAAATCAATGTTGTGATTCGAAGGGTTCTATTATCATTTTTCACTAGGTACAGTAACATAAACTACAGCTTTTTAGTAAAATTTTCTTCAAAAGCCAACGTTTTGAAATCCAAATATAATTGTGACATATACATGATTCATCAATTTTTAACTATTTTTTGAGAAAGATAATTTTAGTTTTATTTCTTACTTTATATCTAATAATAAATCTAAGTTAACAATTTAAAGAAAATACTAATTATGTAAAGTACCCACAATTATGGTATAACAAAAGTTACAACATCAAAAGCAGCAGAATTTCATTAATTAATTATCAATACTGACTATTAAACTTTTAAATTTGTAATCAATAAATTTGATTATTCAATCAATAATATATTAGGTGGAATTTTATACTTTATAATTCATTTACAATGAAATATACACATAATAATGTTATTAAGTGCATTATTAAAAAAATTAAAATTTCAGTTGTTTAAACATGACTTGAAATATTATATATATACAATGTATAATGTACAACGTACTATGCTTTACAATTGTAATTTTAAATACTTATATATGTATATATATATATATATATATGCACTGGGTACGCCCTTTTTTCCCAGCGCGCCATTTCTTCGAACAATGTGTAATAACGATGCCATTTTCTAAATTAATTATTTACTCCAAATATATATGAGGAAATATAAAATCTATTTTTTTCATTCGTTAATGCATCTCTCAATACAAATTTGTATCTGTATTTGGCCATGTAAAATAATCAACGAAGGAATTTATTTTAGATATATATCATAATATTCAATATGCAAGCTTTGGATTACACAATAAATGTAAAACAAATAAATCAAAAATTAAGAATAAATTATGTAAGAATTATTTTATTTTATTTTAAATCTAAGAGTTAATTTATTTTATTTGTTCCAAGATAAGTAAAAACATAATTAAATATATAATTCCTAATTAATTTAATATTATAAAATACATAGCACAAAAGTGAGATATGCTTTCTTTTATTAAAGATTAAAACTTTTCTACAATTTTAATTGACAGGGTTTTCTTTTTACACACGTTTTATTATTACATTTAATTTTGATACTAATATTCGTATGACTCCTAACTAAAATTTATGCTTTAGACATATTCATACCTTTTACAACACTTGAAGAGAAAAAGACATGTATAAATATTTACATATGATAGATCCGTAATAGAATGCGTAATAGTTTTAACTTGACTCCGAGGTAAATTTGATTACAACTTAGCACGTAATTCATTTCCATAAACTAGATTGTATATTGCGAATTCTCAAAATGCATAATTCACGTATGGATTTTCCTGATCATTGTCGGTTATCTTTACGTATACATATATTTCGCATATCTTTACATATACTTCGACAGAGATTTAATTTCTCCTTCGAATTTTTGTTGTATAAAAATGGTGTGTGTGAAGTTGGCATATCATTTGGTGGAAACTCATAAAATATTGAGAGTTCTGAACGTATTTTCAATAGTTCTATAGTTCTATAGTTCTATAGTTCTATAGTTCTAGATGGATAAAACTAATTCTGCCCTCTAAAGTAGAAAAAAAGTGAAAGTACAAACTGAGACGCCAGGTTCACGCAGAGTCTCACTTTGTCCTACGCAAATTTTGACCATAGATTCTTGTAAAATTTTGAAAAACAAAGAGTTCTAGCGATAAATAATGTTATTTTTAATTTTTAATAATATTTTAGCCCAAAAATACAATGTTCAGCAATAAATATGAGATGCTGTCCAATTATCGACAGTTTTGAGAGTTCTGTGATAATTTTTGTGCAATACTGAATGTATGCTAACGCCTTCCGAAGAGTTCTGATGATAAAAATTATTTACAAATTTTTTATACAATTTTTAATACCCGAGAAAAACGCTTTTTATGCTATATGTGTGAGACGCTGGTCGAAATCAGAGAGTTCTGTGAGACATCCACGTGGTTCTGGGTTGCGCTAAGAACGATAATTACAAAACAAAATCATTACAGCAGCAATAATAATTAGCAGGGACCTTAATAATATCTCCAAGAATAGGTTGACACATTCCAATAAATGCATATAAAAATATTTCTTCAGTAGCTCGACATAACATCATAACGTTAATATGTAAATACACAATAGTAAGCACCTATTATAATAAATTTTTATTTTCAAAAATATCGAAACGTTAACAACACATGCTATAACATTTCAGTAACCACATTTCTCATTAACTTAACCGTATTATTACAAGAATACATAACTATTTCAATGTGTTGATCATTAGTACAAATAACAGGATACATACAGAAATACAATAAAACATAAAAGACATCAAAAAACTGTCGGAAATCGGACAGCATCTCACACATATAACATAAAAAAAGCCTATTTCGCGACTTAAAAATTGTTTTAAAAATTCGTAAATAATTTTTATCATCAAAACTCTTCGGAAGCCGTTAGCATACATCCGTAGCTACACGATAAGCACAATAGGTCTCACAGAACTCTCTGATTTCGACCAGCGTCTCACACATAGCATAAAAAGGGCCTATTTCGTGACTTAAATATTGTTTAAAAAATTTGTAAATAATTTTTATCATCAGAACTCTTCGGAAGGTGTTAGCATACATTCAGTATTGCACAAAAATTATCACAGAACTCTCAGAACTGTCGATAATTGGACAGCATCTCATATTTATTGCTGAAAATTGTATTTTGGGCTAAAATATTATTAAAAATTAAAAATAACATTATTTATCGCTAGAACTCTTTCGGAAACTCATCTAGAACTCTTTGGCTGGTATTCATAGTCGATTCTTATCTCAAGACCGTCTTAAGTAATATCTTAAGACGCTAATGCAGCCCTCTGATTGGTTCGTGACTTCTTAAGACCGTACTTAAGACGGTCTTGAATATAAGATCTGACTATGAATACCGGCCTTTGTTTTTCAAAATCCTATAAGAATCTATGGTCAAAATTTGCGTAGGACAAAGTGAGACGCTGCGTGAACCTGGCGTCTCAGTTAGCACTTTTACTTTTTTTCCACTTTAGAGGGCAGAACTATTAGTTTTATCCATCTAGGGGTGCGGTCCACTTGGCGCTACAAATGCTTCGAATCGTTTGGAGCGTTGTTTTAACCGGTCCACATGGCGCTTCAAATGTGTCCCAATAGCACATATGACGTCATTAATACATCACAGGTTTTCACTTCCACCTTATTTTCAATTGCTTCCAATGCTACTGCTTGGAGAGGTAGTTTAACTGAAGCGTTTAATTTGAATATACAAAGCGCGGGAGAGCATAATAATAATCGAACGAAAGTATATCTGTAAAGCTGATTTTTAAATTTACATATTATTATATCGTGGCATCGTACTACATATATTACTACAAATCGTGCTGTATGGTATATTGTGTATATTACATTATTAAAAATAAAAATTGTATAAACTATGCCGATTATAAGGTTACATGAAGGAGATACTGGAATGATTCATAATCTAGAAGTTTCCGAAGAGGATGCTATTATCTTCATCATAAATATAAGTAAGCGATTCTAAAAAAAACTTTACAGCGCACGTTAGCATGACTTTCATTTTATCCGTAATTGCAAAATACGTACTAACGCTTCAAAACGCTTCAAAAATTGGTCCATTTGCATACTGTTGGCAGCATTAGTAGTGCTAATGGACCGTTCTATAGAAGCATATGAAAATGAAAACGTTTGAAGCGTTTGTAGCGCCAAGTGGACCGCGCACCCTAGAACAGTGCTCGGAATTAGTTGCTTATTTCGGGCATATTCCTGAGGCAACCCCCACTACCACTCGAAACTCGACGGCCGAGCTGCCGATCGCTCACGTGACGCTGTGCCCCAGGAGCGTCGCGATACGAAAAGTATACTGGAAGCATATCTTTCTGGCAAATATTATTAAAATATTTTCTTTCCTACGTGATTTTTATTTTAATAAATAATTAAAATAAATTTTTTATTATTAACATATTTTATTATTAACATA
>NW_017297029.1:64424-67729 GCF_001594075.2 Trachymyrmex cornetzi
CTCGGCCACCGAGTTTTGAGTGGTAGTGGGAGGAATCCCTCCCACTACCCCGCCTCAGGAATCTGCCCAAAATGAGCAACTAATTCCAAGCACTGATCTAGAACTATAGAACTATTGAAAATACGTTCAGAACTTTCAATATTTTATGAATTTTCACCAAATGATACGCCAGCTTCACACACACACACACGCGCGCGCGCGCGCACGCACAAAAATGACTCCCAAATCGCTAAGAATACAAACAAAATCACAAACACTTACCATGTATATATACAGGGTGTCCCAAAAAAGTCGGGACACCTAAATATCTCGGGAAATATGTTTTACAGAAAAGTGTTTCAGATAAAAGTTATATGGTTTAAAAATATCTATTTATTGATCCTATTATTTTGACCTTGGGTTGCGTAGCCAAGGTCAGGTTAAGGTTACATTGATTTTCTTAAATGGAACACCCTATTTTTGATTCAAGAATCTAATAGCTGATGTCAAGAGCTTTCCAAAACGCTATAATGAAATATTTTTTTATTAAGTACTTTTCAAGTTATAATGCTTCAAAGTTACAGTATCGCCGGCACTAGCATTACCCAAGATATGTAATACCACGCGTTGTTTTTATTTGTACATTAACTGAAGGTCAAGATTCACGGACCACTGACCGATCTCGCCTTGACTGGCCAGTCTCCAAAATTAAATATTTTGGGTAATGCTAATGTCGACGATACTGTAACTTTGAAGCATTATAACTTGAAAAGTACTTCATAAAAAAATATTTCATTATAGCGTTTTGGAAAGCTCTCGACATCAACTATTAGATTCTTGAATCAAAAATAGGGTGTTTCATTTCAGAAAATCAATGTAACCTTGACCTGATCTTGGCTATGCAACCCAAGGTCAAACTGATAGGATCAGTAAATAGATATTTTTAAACCATATAACTTTTGTCTGAAACACTTTTCTGTAAAACTTATATTTCCCGAGATATTTAGGTGTCCCGACCTTTTTGGGACACCCTGTATATATATATATAAATACCAACTTTATTTGCTGCATTGTTGTATTCCAATTGCACTCTCTCCATGAATTGTTAAAAATTATCTGTGGTTATTGTTCCAAATGTATATTCAATTACTTTCTCTTCAGTGAAATCAATATAATGAGTACAAGTAGTAATTCATGTCTTATAACTGGTTCTCCGTAAAATCAATAATATGGATTACAACAGCTGACGAGTATGTCTTTGTCATTTTAAGAGACTTCTCGTCTTTTAGATCAACCAGAATCATAGGTATATTCTCTATAAACATACATA
Source organism: Trachymyrmex cornetzi (assembly GCF_001594075.2). Taxonomy (NCBI): domain Eukaryota; kingdom Metazoa; phylum Arthropoda; class Insecta; order Hymenoptera; family Formicidae; genus Trachymyrmex; species Trachymyrmex cornetzi. Next base: position 65,734 of record NW_017297029.1, read on the forward strand.
TAAGTGTTCGTTAATGATATAACAAAATAATTCGTTGTTTCTTTTGAAATAATTGAAGTTTTAAATGTACCCTTTTAATGTCTGAGGCAAATTCTTTAACAATCGTGGTTAAAGTTTCCTTCCCTATGACCAGCAATACTAAACTTTATATTCTACTCTTTACACATGTGTCGCAGCCTTTACTACATATTTTCCAGTATATCCAGTGGCACCAAATATTACCATATCCAAACGATCATCTGCCATTTGTCTCCAACCTATAGCAAAATTATTATATACTTTATAACTTATATTTAACTTGACATAAATGTCTTAATATAAATCTAAGCCCCACGAGAAATGTTGCACGAGTATACTCACCAAGTATTTATTGAGAAATAAATAATTTGTTATTTACAGTATTTTTTTATACGATATTGGAAAAAGCGGCACTTTAAAGATAGGATCAGTATATCTATCTAAAGCAAAGCACATTCTTAACCGCATTTTGATACAGTCGTTGATTTCATAGTCAGTATTGTATAATTACACTCACGATCAGTTATATATAAAAAAAAATTGTAAATATTAAATTTGAAATATGTATGCACATATAAAAGACTGAAATATTATCATTAAAAAAATATTTTTTGGTATTATGTTTCAAACATAACGCTACCACTACCATGAAAAACTTTTCTGCAGATATATTTTCAGAAACGCAGAGCAATCTACAATAAAGATAGATAAAATACGTTATTATGGTCGCTTTACATATTTAATATACGCATAATTTTAAACTCTATTCCATTATGCCACTGTATTTCATTCTCCGAATCGATATTTACAATTCGCAGCCTTATTTCTTTATTTCATTGTTGTACACTCCATTCCATCGCAATCATATGTTTGTAAATTAAATAGCTTTCGCTACGTCTCATTTCGCAAATGAAAATCTCCAGTGAGTTGTTGCCACGCGATCAATCTTATCTCCAAACACAAGAAAATATGAATTACATTCGTTTCTATTTTAACATGAATCCATATCGTCACAAATATGTTATCTCGCTTTTTCAATATATGCTACTATTTACACAAATGCACATAAAAATTGCAAAATTGGCTTCACGCGGCACGTAAAATAATCTACAAAATAATTTATTTTATGTACGTCAATAAGACAATATGTTCAGCATGCAATATCGATAGTTTCGAATTATACAAGATAATACGTTCTATAAGTCGAGCTCGACTTTCACCTTGTTTCTTTGTTTACTGGGAATACAAAACTTTATGAGAAGCCCTTCCTTATAACAAAGAAATATTATCAATTGTTCATTATTAATTAGAGCAAAACATGATTATTTTTGATAAATGTTGATTATCTTTAGTCAATCGCTAAATTTAAAATCTTTTCAATTAAAAGATATTTTACGGGAGATGTTCTAGTGTGTAATATTATAGACAAAATCCTTATATCAATGTTCTCTCTTTCACTCTGTCTCTCCTTCTATCTTTTCTTTTTTCTTTCTTTTGACTGAAACAAGATTGAGGTAGCAAATACTTCCTCATACTCTATGTTAAATAAGGAAAGCATAATGCTGTACTAAGTGATTCAACAGTTCGATACGAACGGAGTATAATTATCGGTCTTACGCTAATATTTACAAGTATGTCACATTAGTTTTGTATATTCATAACTATGGTATCATAAAGTAATGAACGCAAAAATAGTTTTACTTTTATCTATTTCTATTCTCTTCAAATCACAAACGCGTCAAAAGACTATCGAAAAAAAGGTGCGATCCAATCTGTGTTTCCATCATATTTTGATTTGCATAACAGATTACGTTAGGTGGTTGCTGAATTAACGCGTTAATTGTCGACCGATATTTTACTAGCAAGTACAATAGATCGACACAGCGTATGATTTCAGTGTGCATGTTGTATTAGATAATCTTGTATAATTCTCTCTCTCTCTCTCTCTCTCTCTCTCTCTCTCTCTCTCTCTCTCTCT
>NW_017297029.1:67786-88974 GCF_001594075.2 Trachymyrmex cornetzi
CTCTCCCTCCATCTCTATGAAACACGAGATGTTCCTTTAAATCTTTAATCTTTATATAGAGAAAATGTATATGTTAGATTTGTACAATTTCACAGACATTATATTATAACTCAACATCACGTCCGTTTGTGTCTACTGTAACGTTATCAAATTGAATTGCATTAAGCATAGAGCCGGCTAATTATTAACTCTCATCTGACTCTCAAAAATGAGAACAACGAAACCAGATATCATTATTCGAGGCGATTATGTGCACGAGCTATATTTCTAAACTAAATATACATATATAATTAGTATCGAAAATGCAAAATATATGCGCGTAGCGCGGAAGCTGGTTACTTATTTTACATAACAAAAGATATGGTAGAGGATACGGCACAATCAACGTTGTCAATGTTCGGGAACATTGACAACGTTGATTGTGCCAGTTTAGGATGTGGCTTATTTAGCATTTTACAGAGTATTCTAGAACGCGTAACGCTTTAAAACGTCAAGATCTTCGAAAACATCAATTAATTTGTGCAACTAACAGAAGCAGAAACTTCCAAATCGCCAACTGAACCGCATCCGGATAGTAGAAAATATATACATTTATGATTCTAATAATGTCGTTAATTTTTTTCACAATTGCATGATAAAATCGAACTCGAATATGCAAGAATTAGTTTATTAATTTAAAAAATTGTAAAAAGTACCATTGTACTCTAGAATTATATTCTAGTATAATTTGGATAATAATTTTCATTTATCGTATTGTAGATACGGAAAATGTATTTATTTTAAATAAAAATGATTTTAACATAAAAATTCCGGGAAATTATACCGGTTACATTCTCTATTAGTACGTACTTAAAAAAAAAACCGGAAACACCTGTTTACTCGTTCCTCAACGAATTCCGATATACGTTCCGATATATAAAAATTTCTCTTCTCGTTATGCGCCGAGGATATAATTCGATCTCCCTCTCGTATTTCTTTCCTTTCCATCTGTAAAATTTTCTAATCTAGGGAGTATCATGCATATCCTAGACACATCTTCGATATCATTATATTATCCGTTTGTTATATAATAAACATCGGAATAATTCTTTTATACATATAGGTACAAGTGGTGCATGCTCACAGAACATCGTGCACCGTGCATTCAGTACTTCTCCCACGTAGAGACGTAAGAGAGCCAGTGTCGTCACAAACGCTCTCACTCGCAGCAAAATTATACACAAAATGATTTCGATATCGTGTCACAACCGAGGAAGAAAGAAGCACTAGGAGTTGGCGTTTGGCGGCGGTGGTCTTCTATCGTAGTCCCGCCTGTAATCTTTGTTCGGCCGCCAATCATTGGAGTAACCATCTCCTGCATAACCACGACTTCTGAAATGACTTGATGCAATATCCGTGGGCGGATAACCACCACCACCGCTGCTACCTCCATAGCCACCTGGCCCATATCCGTAACTCGGTGGTCCCGACGAGTATCGATAATAATCACTGAAAAATCATACTCATTGAAACAAAATTCATGAAACAGATCGATCAGATATATATGTACAGATGAGCTATTCCTCACCTTCTTTTATCGTTCATGTGCATACCACGATCTCGATCTCTGTCTCTATCTCTGTGATAACCACCTGACATTCGACCATAAAGATCGAAGCGATCGCGCTTATGATCCCCGAATCTATAAAAAAACAAAATTGCGCAGTTGAGAAATAATTAACTTTACATTACTCGCGTAGTTTTTTAAATGTAATTAACTCGCACTATTATATGTTTTTGAAACCCTAACGTTACATCTCAATTTTCATGATACTGTTCTCTTCGTTATTTACAATTATTATAAAATTGATACATCCTTTAAATAAAAATGCAAAACAATATAATAATTATAAAACAATATAATAATGTATATAAGTAGCATTCATATATTTAGCAATTTATAGGATGAGGATGTTCTGAACACTCCACATAAATAATGAAGAATTAAATAACAATAGAGCAAAGATCTCTATTCATGTTTAATAATCTAAATAATTTTACATGAGTTGAATAAAATAAAATTAAAAAAAAAAATTAAATATGAAAATATCAGAAAACATTTTAAACATTGAAGTATATATGGATATAAAAAATGCTTACCCGTACCTGCTGTCTCTCATATCTCTTCCGTCTCTGGATAACCAATGATCATCTTCCCTGCTACCACTATAATGTCCCATATTGTATCCACCGTCTCTCCTAATTCTATCATCCTTGTTCATACTTAATCTATCACCTCTGTCGTGCCCCCTATCTCTATCTCTGTCACGATCCCTATCTCTTTTCATATCTTTATGCTTCGACTCTTTTTGTTCTTTATGTCGCAATGTGTCTGCGCTACTAGTGGTATTCGATGTAGAATTTGGCGTTGACGTTATAGGCGTAATCGTAATAGCACCGATAGTAACTGTGGACGTGCTGCTGATATTGCTGCTGACAGCGGAAATAGTTGAAAGATGTTTCTTACTTTGCGTACTGCTATTCGAGTTTTCTTCGATATCATCAACTTTACGTTTCATTATTCTGCTATCTTTATTACTGCTGTCTGTCTGTTGCTTGTCAAAATGTTTCTCGTGAGATACCTTTTCATTGTGTTTCTGTCAAATAAAACAGAAAATTATTATAATTTCTCATCTATTTGTTTTCCATGCAATAAATTAAAAGTAATGCGCACAATACCTTTGTAGTGCTAGAAGTATCCTCTTTTTTATCAGGACTAGATGTGGCACCGCCATTGCTGTCGCCATCTTTCTTTTTTGCTAGATTCTTGTACATTCTGTAAAGCTTTTTCGCTTTGAAGGTCGTAAACTTGGAAGCAAAGTACCAAAGATTACTTTTCCATTCTTTGCTTTGTTCAGGGGTTTTATATTCCGCCAGACACGTGTCGATGTGGTTCCCAATTTGATAAAGACTTCGACGTGCGCGAGCAACTCGCTCTTCTTCGCTCAGAGACATATCTGGTGTATCTAAGGCCTTTAACGCCTTCTTTACTGGTCTCATCTTTTCTTTGCACTATATGATAAAAATATATTAATCACTTCTCCCCGATTTTTATTTATATTATGCATATTATAGACATTTAATTTATAGAAGTTGTTATAAGAAAAACATATATTTATTAAATATACATATAAATTTGTATTAAATTTCTTAAAAGAATTATATTAACCTCATCAAATACTGGCGGATCTAATTCACCGATTACATCGACAGCTCTCGGTTCATTATTTGCAGTAAAATGCATAGGACCTGCGGCTTGCTTATTCTTTTTCACCTTTTTGTTATCTTTTTTCTCCTTCTTAACTTTTTTATCTTTTTTCTTTTCATCAGGTACATCATCGATTTCTTCTTTGATATCTTTTTTTGCAACGTTTTCATCTTCTTTTTTAATCGCAGACTATAATCATAAAAAAAATATATATATATATAGACGTATAATTCCATATAAATTCACGAAATACAAAAAGTTACTCTCTCGCTTTTAAAACTTACTTTGTCAATTTTGGATTTTGATTTTTTATTTTCGTCACCGGAGCTATCGTTATCTTCTACAATTTCTTTGGTAATTGCTTTCACCTCTTTAGGCTTTCTTGGTTTCCTCATTCGCGTCTGAAATAATTGGGTAATTTATAAATGCAAACTTTTAGAAAGAAAATATAATTTATATATTAGGCATATTAATATCAAAATTTACATTCTATAGCTCTTTCGTATATTTTACGATTGCTTTTACGATTGCTTGCTAAGATAGCTAAAATATAGGATAGGCTTAGTAAAGAATAGGAAAAGATAAAAGGATGGGAACAGTCGGGATATTACCTTGTATTCGGTTTCTAATTGAAGGAGAAAGAGATAATCCTGTAGAAATAAAAAAGACTAATATAGACGTCCATTGACATGCCATATATCAAATAATCTTACCACTCCTAACTTAAGATCAATTTGCTTCTTCAAAATCTTCAAGAGATATTCCGCACGTGCATTCACACGTTTGAGTTGTACTTTATTGCCATTGGGAAAAATCTTATCGCCGAGTTTCAAACTAGTATCTGTTTTTATCGCTTCCCATGAACCCATGCCATGCTGATATATACCCTTTAACAGTCTAGCATCATCCTCAGAAGTCCATTCGCATTCAAAATTGGCTGGTTTCAATCTGTAGTGAAAACATTTTACTGTTTTTCATAATTAATTTTAAAGAAGTGTGTGAATTTAATTAATTTTAATTAATTTTATTATATTATAATTTTTTCACACTATTTAAATTAAGTTAGACAATACAAAAAATTAATGCTACTTAAGACTAATTATATAAATTATATAAATTAAACTTACTTAATATCGAGATGCCAATTAGCACGTTGTTCGGGATCAGATGGCAAAGCTTGTTCTAAAGGCTCGAGTTCTTTAACAGCGGCTGAGAATGACTTTGCGTTCACCATTACACCACCTATCTTAAAAGTAGGTCCTCGTCCCCTTTTACGACCTGGTCCTTTGCCTTCTTCTTCGCCACCTTTATTTTCTTTCGCGGTATTCTCAAATTCTACTAAACATGCGTCGCATCTAGACATCAATTGCTCACCCAAGAAGCGCAATTCTGTCATCGGTTTGTCTTGTAAGTCAGCGTCAGCTGCAATATCTTCTAATCGTTTTAAAGGCGCTGGGAACTTTTTATAACTCTTGATGAACCGTCGTATCTGTAAAAGACAATAACATTGTTATATTAAAGACATGCATGAAAGATTAAATAATTTCTCATAAAATAAGACTCGTTATACATACCTCAATATCAGTGAAGCTCTTGATATTCTCGCGCGGCGTAACTCTCGGTCTACCTCTTTTCTTAGGTCTATCATCGTCGCTTCCTTCCGCTTCGCTACCCGATTCCTCACCATCCTCACTGTCATCTTGTACTTTCTTCCGCTTTTTGCCTTTCCCTAAAAATAAATACAAAATAACATTTATGCGTTTGCTTAAATATTTTACATTTAAATGCAAATTCTTCTAAGAATACCTTCGCTCTGATTGAGTTGCTGAAGAGTTTTTCGACTTCTCGGTGGTAGATACAGATCCTCCATTTCTTTGGACTTTTCCTCCTCTTCTACCTTCCTTCGAAAATTCTCCGGAATAATTTCGGCCTAAAGTATAAAAAAATATTAAATAAACAACTAAATATAATAAGAATATGTTTATATAGATCTTTAAAATATTAATTCACACACAAAAATAAATTAAGAAAAAAAAAATATTTACCCAATCTTTACTTTCATCATCGTTATCATTTGGTTGATTAATAGGTTCCAAATCCTCTTCAAATGCTGTCTTAAAACTGGCGACTTTGAAGGCGGACAACAATTCATCGCCAACCGTTGTTGGTCCTTCGTCTCTCGTTTCAGCTCTTCTTAATATTTCGTCGATATCACACTAATATTACAAAAATAACATTTATAATAAAATATTGATTGCATAAACATTTATTAGAGAAAAAATATTGATCATTAAAATAAAATTATGTAAACATTCCAATATATCAAACTAATGTTACATCCAAATAGAGATGTGTTCAAAATTAATAATACTTCTAATATTATAATATACATACGTTAAATATTAAGAAGCTCTCATATTTTCAATTAAACTAGCAAAAGTGTAAAATGTGCTAGTAAACTCACAGCTGGTTCCTCATCTCCATCTTCTTCGTCTTTGAACAAATCCTCGGCACCAAATTTTAAAATAGCATTTAAATCTTCTTTGTTAAATGGATTACTATTGGTTCCCGCATTCTTTTTATCTAACACTGTCCTACCGGTTGTATCCATTCGCTGTATCACTAAATGGTCTAAGACCATTTTTTGCTTCGCGCGTTCAACAATTTCTTCCTCGACTGACTTTTTAGTAACCAATCGATAAATATTTACCTACATAAAATAAATACAACATGAATTTGATTAAAAGATTGAAGTTGTTTGAAAAATTTAGAAATGAGCATCGATTTGAAACAATTGCAAGTGTACCTTATTCTTTTGTCCTATTCGATGCGCTCTGGCCTGTGCCTGCAAATCATTTTGCGGATTCCAGTCAGAATCAAAAATTATCACAGTGTCTGCAGTGGCAAGATTAATGCCGAGACCACCGGCTCGCGTCGACAATAGAAAACAAAAGTCTTGCGATCCCTCAGCGTTGAAGTGATCCAACGCTTGTTTTCTTAATTCCCCCTTTATACTTCCATCTAATCTTTGGAATGGAAAATGCCTCCTTTGTAGATATTCACCAAGAATATCCAACATCCTGACCATTTGACTGAATATCAGTACTCTGTGTCCCGTGTCGCGCAATCTCACTAGTAATTTATCTAGAAGCACTAATTTGCCAGAACCACGAATTAATTGTTGCAAATAATCTTCATTAGTCTTTTCCCTTTCGGCATCACTCGGTTTCGTGAGAAAGGCGTGATTGCAGCATTTTTTCAATTCAATAACAATGTTCAAGAATGTCGTAGTAGATCCTTTCACGCCTTTTCGCAATGCTTCATAATTTTTTGTCAATATCCACTTGTAATATTGTTTTTGCAAGGACGTCATTTCTACTCGTAAGATCTGTTCGACTTTAGCAGGTAAAGATTTCTCGACATCTTTCTTAACTCGACGCAGAATAAATGGTTCTAATTGCTTGTGCAACTTGGAGTATCCCTTCTGTGCAGCATTATCATGTTGCTTTTCAAATTCTTCCCAAGAAGCAAATCTATATCCGAACAATATAATAACAAATGTAAATATAACAAATATAACAAAATAGAACAAATTAAATTGATATTTTCATAAATATACATCTCAATATATAGATAGAAAAATTTAAAAAGGCAGTAACTAACTTTGTAGGCATAATGAAATGTAATAAGGCCCACAGCTCCTTCAAGCTGTTCTGTAATGGAGTACCGGTAATTAATAAACGATGACTGGTGTGAAATTCGGTAAGTGCTTTGTATAATAAAGAATCATCATTCTTCAATCGATGAGCTTCGTCTACTAGCAATACCGCCCAATTTAAGGCACCCAAAAATGTTTTATCTTTAAGTACTATCTCATACGTTGTAAGAATGACGTTAAACTTTAGTCTCTTCGAATCCTGATAGCACCATTCGTATTCCCTAATCTGAAAAGAATTTATGCGATTTATTTAAAGAATCTCAGAATGTCAAACATTGCAAGGCAGTGAAAAAGAATACTTACGACATTACGAGAATTGATATCACCCAAGTAAGTGACAAAATTTATGTCAGGTGCCCATTGAGACATTTCTCTTTGCCAGGAAGTCATAGTTGACAGAGGAACTACTAGTAAAAATGGTCCGTGAAGGTGTTGCGTGTGAAATAAATAATAAAGGAAGCATATCGTTTGGATTGTTTTGCCGAGACCCATTTCATCGGCTAATATAACACTAGAGAAAAAGTAGATAATTAAACGATTAAATAATTAATAATTTTACGTCGTTATTTATTATAGAAAAAAAATCTATGTACCTATTTTCCTTGCACCAAGAATGTATCAACCAATTAAGTCCATCCATTTGATAATCTCTCAATATTAAATCTTTTTCTTTGCCCATGTAAGTAGGTTGTTCATTCAACTGATAAAACTTAGGTCTAGATTTGAGAACTTTGCAATGTTTGCTCGGTGTTCTTTTGGAATCTTCTCTGTCACAAAATTCCTTTATCTTCTCTGGCCATTTTTTCACTATCAAAATTCCATCTTCCCATGTAGCTTCAGCATATGACAAATTTTCCCATTTACAGAAATAATCAGGATATACCGAGTCTGGTTTCTTGTAATCAGCTGATGAAAATATACAATGGTTTATCACATTATCATAATTTATATTTATAATGGAAGACATTAAATATTCTCTCTCTCTCTCTCTCTCTCTCTCTCTCTCTATATAAATGCCTAACTCGGAACGCACCCTACATATATATTTATATGTATATGTATATGTGTGTGTACACGCACGAACGTATGCACGCACACACACACACACACACATATATAGGATGCGTTCCGAGTTACGCATGAGGTATGTATACATATATATAGTTTTTACGAATTAACTTATATATATAAGTTAATTCATAAAAATTCCTTACTAATCACAAAGAAAATAGGTAAAATTAGGCAATAGAAGTCAGGCGCGGTAATTGCGCAAAACAATGTGGATACAACACAAAAGTCTTTATTAAATAACTCGCTAGCGTAGACTTTCGTGTTGTATCCACATTGTTTGTTTTGCGCAACAATTACTGCGCTTGATTCTTATTGCCCTATTTTACCTATTCTCTTTGTGTATGTATGTGTGTATATATATATATATATATATTTAAAATATTAATTTTGAAATAAAGAGATCATACCAATAATCCTCTCAACATTGTTGTAACTTTTCAGAAGATCTTGTTTAAGTTCCAATTGACATTCTAAATAATCCAACTCCTCTGGCTCAGCATGCTCTCTCGTATACTCAATTACACGTTCACGTTTGATAAAATTGTCTAACTTCTTCAATCCTTTTACCTAACAGACACAAGATCATGAATATTTCCTGACATCACAGTTGTGAATTGACAAAAATTTTTTTAATATTTTAATAATGTTATACTTTTTGTGCTTTTAAAGATTCCTCTGATTCCCATGTGTTATGTATGTGAGACCAGCCTTTCCATTTGATCAAGTATTGTACTTCAGTTTCCAGATTACTTAAATCCTCTGGATTAGGATCACCGTTGTCTTCGACAGCGTAGATCGTCGTTATGTTGCCGGTAACTGCACATAATTATATAATAGAAATACTTTAATATACTTCAATTAACATCACAATGTGTGTCTCACACGCATAAAACCAACCTCCTTTCTTGCCCATTCTCTGTCCCAAAATTTGTTCAATAGTTTCCGCATTGTCAGGCTCTGTTGACGCAGCGGTTGATTCGTCAACTTCAACCAAATCTTCGCTATCAGTACCTTCTTCACTTTCCTCTTTATAACTAACTGCCGTGCCTGCCCGTCTATTAATTTGCCTGATAATTAAGTTTAATGTATAATTATTTTTATTTGTTTTATATATTTTTTCATCTTTTTAATCAATTTTTTTCGATATGTACCTTCTATTATCATCACTGTCAAAGGAAGAATTATCAGAAGAATCAGAGATACGCTTCTTTCGCACTCTGGCTTTCTCTTTTGCTTTTTGCGCCGCGCGTCTGTTCAAGGATTTGCTAGGTGGAGGTCTACGATTCTCAGTTTCATCAGATTCTGAATCTGAACTTTCTGAATTCCACGAATTGTGTGAACTAAAACAATAAGTCATACCTATATGATTGTGAACGTGTTTCTAACATATTCGCGTTTATAATTATCGTATACTATGAATTTTATTTAACTTAATTTAAAATATGCTGCTAATTTACTTTTAACATTTCAAAAAATCTTATACATATAACTTATACATATAACAAGTATATACATATAACTTTTATATGTTTTTATATATAACTTCTAGTATATTAACATTATAAAATGCATGGCAAATAATATCATGAAATCAATTCCTAAGATGTGAGTCACAAAAAATTTATAAAAAATGTATAAAAAATATAAAATCAGAGGTATTATTTTTTAAATATTCATATATAACTGTAATTTTATATAATACTTACACAAGAATTAAGATTTTTATGAAAAATCAAGTTGTATAACAATTATATTGCTCCACAACACATAAAAAATTTGTGTCTGTTAATAAATTTGAGATATACAGAATGTCCCATGAGAAGTTGCTTTTTGGCTTGGTATTTTTTGAAATGCACACAAGAAAAATCAAATGTTTTTTCATAGAAGACATTTGGCAGTTTTATTTACGCATAAAATAAAGACAATGGGAAATATTTTTATCACTTAATAAATTGCCAATTATATTTTCGAAATTTAAAAAGATGTTATATAGTTTTTTTGAATAAAAAAGATGCTATAAAATTTTTTTAATTTTCAATATAGATATCATTAAAATTGGCAAAATTTGATAAATATTTATGAAATGATATGACATATTTATAAATATTTCCAATCGTCTACTTTATATACAAATAAAACTGTGAGAAATATTCTCTATTAAATAAAGGTATGTTTATAAAAATAACAGCTGATTAATTTCAATAATTTCCTGTGGGACACTCTAAATAACATAGGAATGTAAAAACGCTTGTGATATAAACTGGAAAGTATATTAAGCAGTTATATGCAAAACCAAAGTAAAATCCGATTAGTGCAAACAAATGTAAAAACGTAAACACTTATAAATATTCTAGCAGTTAAAAGTATATGTATCATACCTTATATGTGACTAACGCTATGCAAATAATTATCACATGTAGAGACAAGTTTTTTTAATGTTAAAAAAAGCGTCCTAAATGTCGCAATTAAGGAACTCACATATTCGAGATATCATGAAATAACTACATAAAAAAATTACACATGTTATGTAACGACCAATATTTATGACAAGATACCATCGTACACATGTACCATTTATAAATTTAAATGCAAATGTACTGATAATAATGCACAAATTAGCAAAAATATATAATCGATTCGTTATTCGTGCTCTGTAGAATATACATAAATAAAATATTTATCAAAAAATAACGCAGCGGCTAATACGATTACAGAAGTGGTGTATCGTTGTATAAAATATCTCTCGTAATAATGACTGACAAGATCAAAGTTCACTATATACAGGCTAACTGTATTAAACTACTTTATATTGGCTATCGACAATTATGGCCTTGTTTTATCTCTGAAGTAGCGCATTGCAGTTCATATCTTGCAATCTCGCGATTATGGTAACACGCTCAGCTGAGTTACACCGATCGTTACTGTCGACGTATCCTCCTCCTCCTCCTCCTCCTCCTCCTCCTCCTTCTCCTCTCCCCGACGATTTGTCGCACTTACCTTTTCTTCTTAAACTTTTTGCGACCATCACTGTCGCTCTCGCGATTCGTTGCGAGCCTATCAGGTTCTTTCCTGGAACGCCCGGACCTCCTAATGCCGTATATGTCAGGATTCTCGTCCCACTCGCGACTAGACTCATGTTTAACTCTAAGCTTTGCTTCGGTGCTGTGATTCGAGCCTTTGCTCTGGAAGCTATCGCTTTGTGCAGCAGGTGCATCCGACTTCTCCGACTTTTCCGAATCGGAGCCTGATCCGGAACCGGAACCGCTCGAGGAGCTAGAGTCGCTGCATTAAGCAGCCAGGCAATATTATGGATGCATTCCATTTAACGTTCGCAATACTCGCATAAATAATGTCATCCTTGTTTAATATTTGATAAGAAGGATGAAATAATATTCGCGAGCATTACGAATGTTAAATGAAACGCACCTTTTATCTCGCTAATCGTATATAGATGACATACATGGACATAGCATCTCGAAATACATACTTGTTTAGAAATGATATTTAATGATAACGTAGTCGTGAGAACAATTCACCATAAAAATATTATGTAGTAATCATGATATAATATATTCATATATAAACATATAGAATTTTAATTATACTAAGATTTAAAATGTTTATGCAAATTAATAAATATATAAATAAAACATTAATACGAAAATAAACTGTTTAAATGAACGTTCTCTTATAATTCTACGATTTTATATCAAGATCTGTATATATTGATTACTTGAAAGTATATTGACTAACGCTACAGACTACAGACTCATATTACAGCTTATCTAGCACTGCACTGATTCTAAATAAGAAGGGAGTAAATGTTTCAATGTCGTATAAGATGTGCTCACAAAATTTCAAAATAGTATATAAGTTAGCAAAATTGTTAAAAACATTGTTAGTGCTATATGAAGCTATAGTGATGCGCACAAGTAGCCCACTTGCAAGTGGCATTGATTGTGATAAACCCTTACACATCAGAGAACCCAATATACACTTGTATTCAGTTCAACTTGTCTCGTATTCGTAATATATTAGACGCTACAGATGCATTCTATAAAAGATTAAACAAACTTATTTGAAAAATTAATAAATAATAATTAATAATTAATGAAATATAATAATTAATGAACCTTATCAATATTGTAGAATTTTTTAAGAAGGAACGATTATATTCTGATAAACATTAATAAAATTGAACATTTAAACGGCAATTTTCCTGAAATAAAATTGAATATTTCTTTCTTGTGCGAGGAAAATATAAAATCTCATTGATACAAATTTGTATATCGGATCTCAGAATTTTCAGGGAGATGGGCTAAATTCTTGCCCATACCAACCTTTCAGATCCAGATCCTGAACCGCTATTACTGCCGGAAGAAGAGCTATCGCTTTTGCTCTCATTTTCAGAATCAGACCCGGATTCTTTACCAGATTCGGATTCTAATGTTTTCTGGAAGTTAATCATGTCGAGATCACATGTAATTTCGATTTTATTTCTACGCAAAATATTGCTCGTCGCTTGTGTTGTTTGGAATAGTTCGTTTTTATCCCCAACCAAGGTTTATCGCAGAGAAACGCGCCCAGTATTATTATTCTCATTAAGAGGTATTTCTTTTTTTATTCTAGATGAATATAATTGATAACGGCAAGGTAATTTGCAGTCAAAGAGAGCGGTAAAACTTTTGCACATCTCTTCTTTCTTTCAATCAGCACGCATACAGAATAGCGTCAATTCATCAACACGATTCAACCTCCATTTTGTAACCATCGTCCGCCATTTTATCTTCGTAGCAGAGGAAAACATTAATCTAAGGAACTTTATTAAACTATTGTTGTCGTATATTTGTAGAATTGTTTTGGCCCAAATAAAAACCAAGACTAAAAAAGAAAATACAATATAAATCGAAAATGTTTAATACACTCGTTGTATTGAATTTAATAAGACTTTGTATTTAGAAGTGAAATTCCTTGTTCGACCATATTTGATATCTGCCAGATTAAACGCAGATAGATTTTTTTCCAGATTAGTTCACATCAATCTATCGCATTCAATTGCTTATAATGTTAATCGCATGAAAGGAATCTTTTGGAGATGCTCAACAAAGGTTTGGGCACTAAATAATAAAGATCAACGAAATACACGTCATATGTTTATTAAAAATTTCAACAATTACATATCTCACACAATTTCCAGTGCTTGATAAAGATATGTAAATGCATACAGAAACATATGTGCATCTAATAATATGGAAGTTTATTATATATTTAATTTATAGCAAATTAAGTATGTGTTATACATTAATTTGTATTATATATTTCATCTTTCTGTAGGAGTAAATGATAAATTAAAATTCTCATCACAAGTATAATGGAAAAAAATATTGTAACTGAGAGCAAAGCAAAATTTTGTTGCAGTCAGTACAAATTTTTGTTTGCGTATCTACTTAATTCTAGGTTGCTTGCTCTATTTTTGTAACAAGCATCAGTAATAACAAGTATGCTATGTTTTTATTCAAGGTATTGTATAGTGATGTATGCAATTAAATATTAAAATAATCTATACTCTGGACTCTAACATTGCTAACATTATAAATTATTAAAATTATATTTAGCTGGTAAAAACATCTTCAAATTACTTATATAATTTTTTATAACAATTATTACTAAACATTTTAGTAAATATATTGTACTACAAGACGAGATATTTTATAAAACATATAATTTTTGGAAAATGAAACAGTAAAATAAGGCCTATAAAGAATCCAAGGGTTATTTTTTTCCTTTATACTATTCAAACATTCTTAACACTAATAAGTAGTCAAATCTTTATCAAATAAAATTATAATACAATTTTTTATCATTTTTTATAGTAAAATTAGTGTTATTTACATTACCATAATTATTTACATTAAAACACTAATACTGTTTTTTTTTAATCACTATTACATAGCCTCAATATCTTTAAATAACCCTTTCTTCTTAACGTTTTATTAATAACTGTCAGGATTATTTCTTTAACTGGTTTAATGTTGCTTTTCTCGTATATTTTTCAATCATTATGATCATCATACTCCCCTTTTGTTCTAAACACTATATTATTCTCTGGGTTTATATTCTTAAATTGGTAATAGAAATATTATGTAACTTGTATATATATTAAAAATAAATTATAATTGTAATGCAAATACTTTCTATATTTTTCTAAATTTTGTTCACTACTTTCTTTAACTATTTTATAAAAAATTCAACTTGCTTAAAAATTTATGAGCATAAAATGAATCTCCTTACATATTTTTATAACAACAAATTTTTTAATATATTTTTATAACAATGTTTTGTATACGTAATAAAGAATATATAAAAGAACTTGAGCTCAATGTTTAAAAAATAAATTATTCTTGATATATTAATGGAGTTGTGTTCAGTCTTATTAATACATTATGATAATTCAAAAGTACATGTTGTTCATTAAGGGAATGTGCGATTAATGAAGTACACAAGTAGAGAAGCAATTGCTAAATTTTTCTACAGTTATTTAAACATTTACAATACTATTACTGTAAAATCTACCATCTATTTAAGTATTTTACACGTATGTAATGGTGAAATATCGATAGAAACTATATCGCTTTAAACCTTTTATACAAATTTGCCTGACATATTTTAATTAACCTCATTATTATTTCATTAGTTAAAAATATTTCTTAACAATTTGATGATTATTAATTATATAATTGGATTTAATATTATTTTCATAACGTACCAACATAAATTTGTCATCAAATTGAATGAAATTGTATCACATTGCAATAAAGTTTTACTCAAAGTATGCTTTATGATTGTTATTTTCATTCCCATGAATCAGATGTAAAAGAAATCAATGTTTAACAAGATTCCAAGTAGCACAAATAAAGTTTTACAGTACAGATAAATGTTACAAAGCTCCTTGATAGACCCAATTGCATCCGTCACATGCCAAAATAGTGGATTTCCTACAAAAATTTCTGTAAAGAATTTTCAAAGGGTGAAAAAGCAAAATATTTTTGACATTATCCTGCTGGAAATGTATCCAAATCACGTGTATTGGCCATGAGAATTGTACCACACATTCCTGATCACCAAGCAGGACTGTGCGCGACAATATTCAAGCTAAATTTGCGAAAATGGGTACATTTTTGATTTTCAAATAAGCATGACGCCAGGCCGAAGGAAAGTGTGAGGAATCGTTTGCGACGAAAATCAGGATGGTACAACGATGTTTTCTGTGAAAAATGTCAGGTTGACGTGACGTAAACAAACCTTATAGGTTATTGAGAGGCTAGAGAAGTATGTAAAGTTGTGAAAAATCGTGGCGAGAGTGGCACAAGTTCCTGAACCCGGACGGTCCGGGGGACCCCGCCCAATACGCAGAAACCCTTCGAGGGCGGGCATCGGGGGTTTTTTCGCGTTTTCGCGAGGTTCTTGTCGATCGTTGACACACGGAAACGCATGTGGCTACGCGATTTTCCCCTATTCCAAACAACACCGTGGCCGCGACGAGCGACTCGCGTACACGCATAAAATCATGTCGAACGCATCCGCGGTCGTTTGCCATGAAAATTGTCGCGAAAATCCGCATATACGGGGGCGAAATCGCACCCAGATTCCGGGGGTGTTTGGAGATTGGCACTCACCTGCATGGTTCCGTCTACGCGTCGCAACGACGACCCACCGACGTAATTATCGACGCGCGTCGCGCGAAATCGATCCGATCCCCAATCGTTCCACTGTCACGCGTACACGTCCTCGTAATATCAAGCCACGTTTCTTCTCGCGGGTACAGACATTACGAAAAACTCGCGAGTATCGTGCGCTATATGCTCACGGACCCGAGAGGTTGACCGCCATTTTGTGAACCAGACTTGCTTCTTCGCCCTCCCCCACTCAAGGTTCTCCCGTCATGCAACGCGCGCGCCATCTCGCTCTTCCCTTTGCCCTCGCCACTCGTCTCCGCCAATCGCGCGCTGCCAAAAGCGAGAAACCTTCGAAACGCAGCAGCGGATTGGCCGAGAGGCGAAGGAAGAAAGGAGACGAGAGACGCGCGCGCATCGAATGATTCAAGTTGTGTACGTGTGCGCGCACGCGCGCCCATGCACGCACGAATCCGGAAAAGCGTCTATTAAATGATACCTACGTACATTTCTCAAGCAAGTGTCTCGAGTGAGAGACTCGGACGACGTCGAACGTCACGATAAAAAGCGAATCGAAATCCTGCAAAATTCATGGCTCGATTTTTCTCGCGCGAATTCGAATGGATTCGATCGTTTCACACGAAATTTTGTGATATGACATATCCGATGCGAGACGTGAAACGGAAATCGAACGTTGCTCGTTGCACGGCCATTTTGAGTAGCCAACGATTTTACCCAGAATGCACGGCGTCGCGTCACTTTTTTCGATTAATTGTCGTTGGACTTGACGCAATCGTCAGCAGCTGTTTAAAATGGCGCGTTCTCGTTTTACACTTTCTAAACGGAAGCTATTCTCACTATTCTTTTTCTATACTCCGGGACTGAACTTGCATTGTTCATTTTTTGTCCCCTTCTCTCCAATGTGGAAAAAAAGAAATAAATAAATCGTGCAAGTTCAATTCTGAGGTATGAAAACAGGAACGGCTTTAACGGCCGAAACAATCGCTTTGAAGAGAAATTTCTCGACAGGCATCATGGCGATTAACGGCGACCAAGTTTCGTTAAATGCGCGAGAGTTTCATAAATTATATATTTTATATATCTCTTATCCACGAAAAGGAGAGAAATCCGATATTTCAGAAGAGAAAATTGGGGAAAATCGCGTAAAATGATCACCGACGTCAGTAATGAGAAAATCTATGGAGAAAATCTCGCAAATCGCGGACGGCCATTTAGAAAAGGGAAACGAACGACGCAGAACGGTTAGCTCGCGCGCGCGTTACGATGTTAAATTGATACATACCATAGAACGTGAAGCAACGAATTTTTCGAGGGTTCAGGAACTCGCGCTTAATTCTAACACGTACTTCTCGTTTAAAGCAGGCAGGAATCCACACTACTGACGCCACTGACGGCCGAATGGATTGGAATGGAAGAGGCTCTGGTAGAACGTCAAGTTGGCCGACATCGCCATGCAAAAGGCGCAAGCGAGGATGATCGGAGCGGAGCACGACAGGCTAGCAGCGGCTGGCTTTCCATTAGGCCGATTAGGCGTAACGGGCAGAACGGCCACGAACGGAGGAACTTCTGAATTCTGAATCTGAGCGACCGCGTGTCGTAACGTCGCGAAAACGACGCCGACTGAGCGGCGCGCCACGCCCGTGCCGATGGAAAGCCAGCGCAGCCGTCTCGCAGTCGATGTGACTATCGTATCATGGTGAGAATGAAAGAGGAAAAATATTACCTACACGTCCGTGCCAACGCCGCGCCGGAAAGGGAGGAGATGCCCTTGCTTCCGGTATATGTACGCGTTCGCGACTCGATCGAGAGCTCGATTAGCGCCACCTTCGCCATTCGAGTTGATTCGAGTTTCACAGTGGGCTCTTTCAAACATGTTTTACGCACAAGATTCATTGCTTTCGTGTAATTTCGCCTAAATTGGCCTAAAAAAATATACAATCGGTTGGTAACATTATTTAATAGAAAATAATAAAATATAATAAAATTATAATTTATATATTACATTTTGATCATAAAATTATTTACAATTTTAACAATATAACATATTCAATGTAAAAGGATGCTTTGTATAACATACTCATGGAAACTTAAAAAAATTTTGTCAGATACTTTGTATAAATTATGTAACATTTAATTGAATCGGTTTAATGGACAGACTATTTTGTATAATTTATTCGTTATTACAGAAAAGCAAAAAGAAATGTCAACTATTTTGTGCACTAGCAGACTATTTCTGAGGAAACTCGAAAAAATAAATGAAAACGGAATGATTCGACTGACTTAATTAAATTAAAAGATGAAAACTGAAACAGTTGTTCAAAACATAATTATACATCTCACAATTTCAACGGTACAATTTTGATGCATAATTGGTTTTATTTACATAACGATATTGTTCCCGATTAATATACAGTACTAATGTTATGGGAGGGGACATAAAATATTATAATTATGAATTGCGATTAACACAATATATATATACATATATGTATGTATATACATGATATAGAAAGGCAATTTCGGTAATAACACAAATCATATACAAAGTGAGGATTATTTATAGCACTTTCGGCGCTAACTCATGCTACTTGGTAATCATTACATATTTTATGCCAAGTTTTCTATTTATGAAACGACAACTCAGTCTTGTAAACTAATTCAGTTCAATTTAACAGTGTGCCAACGCGATGACGAATATCATGGTGACAAAAGAAAAAGCTGATGGAAATAATAATTGCATATTGCCAGAATTCGAAGAGATAACAACTTTATTATGTACCCGTTTCGGATTATGTAAAGAATAAATGATGTAAATGAGATACTGATTTTCACTGAGTATCGATAATAGGATGCAACTTAAATGCGTTATTCCGGATCTGGTGTCTTTTCCGCGACGATCGGTTGTTCCTCTTCTTCCTTGTTTTCTTTTTCCTTGTTTTTGGCATCGGGAACCCATAGACCGCTGTCGACGCAACGTTTCATGTGATATGTCGCCTCTTCTTCCGGCATCGCGGCTATTGTTTGTTGCAACAAAGGAATATCTTGCACTTCGAAACATTTCTGTAAAGTCTAGAAAAAAGAAAAAAGGATTAAGAAATTTCATAGCGTTAGTTCGAATGTGCAGATCTCGAAACAAATTTTTATTTACCTCTGGAAGACTTTCGAACACTTCGACCGGATCGAGTCCACCGGGACCTAAACGAGCCTTTCTTTCCTCCTCCTCAGCCTCTCTAACCGCGTCAGCTACCTTCTCCGCTGCTCTTTTGCGTATTCTGTCCTTAAACGCTCGAAGTTCTTCATCGAAAGAGTTTTTATATTCCACTTCAGCAATCTGAATGCGACTGAAAAAGGAGCCAACACACGCTCGTGGATCAACTTCCAATTGTTTAGATAGCTCCAATATATATTGCATACATATACATTGATGCGCAACGTGCTCCATCAAGTTATGTTTCTGAAAATATAATATAGAATCAAATATAATAAAAATACATAATGAATATAGAATTGAGAAAAAATCCCATCTTCGATCAAAGCGGATATTGGTACTTGATAATGTTCATTTGCAAATTTGCATATGAACATTTTCAAGCAGCAAGATCCACTCTAACTAAAAATATTCCTTCTCTTATTCTCATTGGTCTAAATTTTACTTATAGAGAGAATTGTTATAGATATCAATTATTAAGTCTGTCTAGTAAAGCACTCTAATTTAGCGATAGAACGGTTTTGCATGTCAAATTTACTTCTTCCATTTCCAAATTGATGCACCAGATGACTAAATAATTTGCTGTATTCTCGCAAACCAAGTATGGATGATCTTGTAAATATTTCTTGCTGTCATCATATTTTCTTAGCATGCCAAACTCTTTCAGTTCCTTTTCGTTATCTTTAACAAATTGCTTCATTCGTTTTTCTTTTTCCTCGTCAGATAAACTGGCGTCATCGTCCCTCCTTGCAGGCTTTGTATTTATTACAGTTTTCGTAAAGCCATCTTGTCCAATAGTATCTACATTCCATGGTGTCAATCTTTCCTTCTTTTCCATTTCTTTCTCCTCCTCCTTAATCTTTTCCTGCTCCTGTTCGAGATCCTGAAGAACTTTTTTCAATGTAGTTAAATCACCTGAATCATTACGTTCATTTTCTAATTTGGCTAATTTCTCCTTTGTATCTTTGAGTTTTTGCAATGTTCTAAAATAACAAGTTATGACAGAAATTAACTTAATGTTGTATATAGAAGCGATTACATTATTCAACATATTTTTGATCATACTCTGTTTTCTTCCTGTTGTGTTCGTCTTGCTCTCTCTTGCGCTCTTCCATTCTCTCCACTCGTGCTTGATGACGCCATCTGAATAAGGATGGCGTATCGATATTTGGGTGCGTATCATCTTCGTCATCTGAAATCTAATGATAAGAGTAGCAAAATCTATCAGCATAAGAACATTTGAATATATAAAATTTAAATGTACATTGTTGCTGTTAATAAAAGATAGTGCGATTATAAAAATAAAGTCTGATAAAACAAATTGATTAATCAGATAAAATAAGAAGCAAAGAAACTTTATAAAATAGTAGACTAATCATATACTAAAATTAAAAAAATTTATGAAAAGTAAAAATCAATTTGGCTTCTAAGAAATTTGGATAATTCGCAACATTTGACAGTGCAAAGATCTATAATACCGTTCCAGAAATTAATTCTATTATTGACAATACATAAACTGCATTCTAAATCGGGATAGTCGAGCTAAATCAAAACTCTTGAGCAATTGACGTTTTGATGTGTCATAATGATCTCCGGTGCAAGAGTGACGCGCGGCCGGTGAGATTTGATCTTGGGGTCTCATCTTCGAGAACATTCGACTGGATCACTGGATCCAGGGAGGATAACTGATATCATTCTTACTTCGATATTCTTCCATTTGCTGTAGTCCACCATTGTAGCGCTCGGATGAACCTGCCGTCAACGAGTCGCTTTTACGCAAGTTCGTCAGTTTGGAATAAACGATTCCTCCCTCTTTTCTTCTTCTTTTAACAAACAGATCGTGCACAGAAACCTCAGATTGCCGCTCTCGTTTCCGCTTATCTGATCGCTGATGCTCCCTCCTTTTTATCAAGTCTGATTGCCGACTGACCATCAGTGTTGCCAGATTCTGGCGAAGCAGTTTCCCTATTGGGACATGAAAATTTCCCTAGTTTTCCCTAGTTTTCCATTTAATTCATAAAATTCTTGTTATTTCCAAATTTTCCACTAATTTCCCAAATTTCTCTTAAATTCACAAAATTTTTGTTTCTTTACAAATTTTATTCAAATAAAATCATGAATTATTTTTTATTAATGTATTACAATTTGGAATTATAATAAATATGAAACAGAACACACATATAAAGGAAAATATATAATAAGTACTATAAATTAATGAATAATATATTTTTATTGTACATTTATTAGATT
>NW_017297029.1:89625-90109 GCF_001594075.2 Trachymyrmex cornetzi
AACACTGCTGACCATACAGTAGGCAATTATAAGGAAGAACGAGAGATGGCAGATCAGGTAACAATCGATATAAAGTCACCAGATTAACAAAGGGGTGCTTTCCAATTGTTTAAGGGCCACTTTCACCAAGCTCGATTAACTTAACCAGCCTAGTAATTGCAATGAAATAGAAAGAGATAGAAATAGTTCTATCTCTTTCTATTTCATTACAGTTACTAGACTGGTTAAGTAAACCGACGATGGTGAAAGTGGCCCTAACCCCGGATCTACAATAAGGTTTTAAGCCTTAAGCCATAAGAAATGGGCGAATCACAGTCGCTTATTCTTCTCGGATTCGACTGTAATTGGTCAGTTTCTTACGGCATAAGGCATAACACCTATTGTAGATCCGGACTAAGGGGATGCTGGAGTGACGGTCGAAGTTAATCAAGGTCGATAGTACAGATTTTTTTAAATTCCAAATTCGACAGTAATGACATCTTTC
>NW_017297029.1:90264-91253 GCF_001594075.2 Trachymyrmex cornetzi
ATTGAAGTTGTCAAAAATTTGTTGCTTTTTTCCTAATAAGTTACCGGATGGCATGTGTTTCTAGTGATAGTTTACGTCAAAAAAACCAATCGGAAGGTAAGTGCCATACCGTTTCTGTGCATCAAAGGAGCCGTCAAATCAAGCTAAAGTTGTAAATTTTTTAGTGAAAAAAAAAAAGATTTGTTACCGGCTGTTTTTTTTGTTCACTGCCTATTTTCACTACGAAACATACAAAAATACACATGCCATACCGTTTGAGTGGATCTAATGCTAGATTCACACTGCATCCGATTTACGTCGTACGACACTCTGCAATCAATCAGAAAACAGGATTCCGATGGATTTTGCTTCGTATCATCGGAATTCTGTTTTCTGATTGGTTGCAGAACATCGTACGACGCAAATCGTATGCAGTGTGAATCCAGCATAAGGGGTCGCTATGCTCGTCCTAACATGTCGAATTTTAAACTAAAAGTTTTAGTCGGTAACAAATCATGACGTTTCAGCGACCCCTTAGGTCTACTCAAACGGTATGGCATGTGTATTTTTGTATGTTTCGTAGTGAAAATAGGCAATGTACAAAAAAATAGCCGGTAACAAATCTTTTTTTTTTTTTCACTAAAAAATTTACAACTTTAGCTTGATTTGACGGCCCCTTCGATGCATAGAAACGGTATGGCACCTACTTTCCGATTGGTTTTTTTGACCTAAACTATCACTAGAAACACATGCCATCCGGTAACTTATTAGGAAAAAAGCAACAAGTTTTTGACAACTTCAATCACACGCTATCAATTTTAAAACCGCGGGAGTTTTGCCATACTTGCGTTTCCTGCATGTTTACCTAATAAATGACGAATTATGACGATTTCAAGCGGTAACAAATCACGACCATTTTAGTGTCATCATCTCCCGGACTATTATACTAAGGCCGCGGTCCGATTCACGCTTATAGCGTGATTAGTGCGCTCACGGTTGCTTATGGTTGG
>NW_017297029.1:91628-93935 GCF_001594075.2 Trachymyrmex cornetzi
TTTTCTAACTTATAAATTGTGCTTACGACCGGTCCAAAATAGAAAAACTTTAGCACGCTATTTGTTTCGGACCGACCATTAATGTCGTAAGCACTGATATGCGTGGTCTACAATGACAGTAGCAGTAGTGGATTAGGTTGTAAGAGTAAGAAATTGACCAATCACAGTCGAATGTTAGAAGAATAATCAACTGTGATTGGTCAATTTCTTACTCTTACTTCTTACTCCGTGTATTGTAGACGGGCCTTCATACCATAGTCCTTACCTCATTCCTAAAAGCATAGGATTGTTCTTCGAGGTTTTCTGTAGGCTGCTGGTTATTTATTTTAAACGAGTAAAATCTGAAACTCTTATATGCAGCACATATTGTGACGAGTTGACTGCAGGAGCTGATGACAAAACTACAATTTTTAATTTTCTTCAATTTTTCGTATTAAATTGTAGCTGGCAGCCTGTGTTGTTATCGATACTTTAATTGTGGAGAAGGACTTTTCAATCCATAAACACAATTAAGAGAAAAGAGTCTTTAAAAATTAATGGTAAGACAGGACAGTCCAGCATCCCCTTAAGCCGTAATCACACTACAGGCTCCCGACTCTGACTCCCGACTCCCGACTCCCGACTCAAAGTCGATCGAATAGAATGATTTCTATTCTCGAGTCGGCAGTCAGAGTCGGCTGCTGCCTTGCTGTGATTGGTAGAATGATAGTCGGGAGTCCGAGTCGGTAGTCGAGTCAGAGTCGGGAGTCTGTAGCGTGATTACGGCTTTAAGGGGACTCTTTTCTCTTGTTCTTCTGGCTTACACTTTGTACACTTTAGTGTAAAGTGTACACTTTAGCGTTTTACTTGTCGGAAGTGACGTTAAGGTGTATGATTACACGCTGTTTGCCTTGAAAGTGTAATACACATTAATGACGTATTTTACACTGGTTTTACACGTGCCTAAAGGCCATTCTACATTGGTCGTATCGTAGTGTCGGAAGCATCGTAAGCATCATACGACTTTAAAATTGAAGCATCGGATTGGCTGAAGCAACAAGCTTGTGACTTGCGACATCTACGATACGACCAATGTAGAATGGCCTTAAGAGATGGTGTAAATTGGTGTAACGTTGCACTAAGGGTGCCGTCACATGCAGCGTAACCAGCGTATTGTAGTAATTTACTAGAATACGTTATTTTTTATTTACTAGAATACGCCATTCTGAAAGCCGGCATTCACATTGGGCGTATTTCGCGGAAGATTAGAGAAATGCGGAATTAATGCAACCAATTGCTAATTAGAATTTCTATTGTACACTCTAAAGAAATGCTAAACGAATTTACGATTGGTTTTCGTAACCTACGCATCTCGAAAAGTACGCCTCATGAGGAACCGGTACCTTTCCATCGCGTATATATGAGCGGATAATCGAATAAATTATTAAAATTGGAAAATTTTGTGAGACACCTCTTATGGCTACTGCACACTGGACGCGATGAGCGATGAGCGACGAGCGATATCCAATGAGAGCTTTGTTTTGCGTCGTCACGTGAGAAAAAGCAGAGTTTTTATTGGATATCGCTCGTCGCTCAAAGCTCATCGCGTCCAGTGTGCAGTAGCCATTAGGCTTATTCGACGCGTTTTTGCATGAAACGAAAGAATCTTGCAAAAAAAACGTCGTTCTGCCTTGTAATCTGAGATATTAAGCGTTAAAGTTGATGGCCCGTATTCAGAACGCGCTTTTATCGATAAAAGCGCACTTTTATCTCTGAAATTCTATAATATACGTGACGTAAAGTATAGTATGTAGCGTGCTAACATCGTTGTAAGCGCGTTCTGAATACGGGCCGATGACTACTGGGATTAGGAAATCTATTACAGAGGCAAAATGAGGTCTATAATTGTACTGTTCCACGTGGGTTTCGACTTTTCACGCGAAGCAAAGGGACGCACGACTTCTATAATTGTACTGTTGTAAAATCGAAACCCTTGTGCTTTTTTTCAGACAGAATAAGCTAAAATGAGCCAGAAATTAGATTCGACGTATGGTGGTTCTATCTTGTTCCGGCGTAACAACAAAATAGCGTAAAAAGCATGAACTAGACAGAAACTGATGTTCAAGTGAAATGATATGATTGGTCGGCGCAAGTTACGCTTACGCAAGTTATGCCGCATGTGACGGCACCCTAATAAGTTAGGTTCGGTTAGGTTGCCAATGATTTGAATTTTGATTAGTAGTTCTTCTTCCGAATGGAACGTCGAATTACGAAAAATTATTATTTAGTGAATAAATTAATTATTAATTAATAAATTAATAATTAATA
>NW_017297029.1:94464-130802 GCF_001594075.2 Trachymyrmex cornetzi
GTAAGACTCTGAAATCATAAGATAGAAAGAAATTTAACTTTTAATTTTTCAATTACTTTTTTTTATTAACTTAACTTTTAATTCAATTAATTTCATTATACATTAACTTGTATCTTAACTAAGTTAAATTTTCAAGGTTGTTAACTTTAACTTAACTTAGTTAAAAGAAAAAATTAATTTACTCAACAACCTGGTTATTATATATTTTAAATAAATAAAATGCAGAGTCCTATTTCTTATTTTATATTTTTAATAATTTTTTACGTACGTATTTCTTATTTAATATATTACATAAATTTTTGGAACCTATTTTATGTGTGTTATTTCGAATAAGTCGTATCACTCTTTTATCGACTCCTACGATCTTATATTTATAAAAATAAGTTTCTGGAACTTATTTTATATTTGATATTTTAAATAGGTCGTATCAGTTCTGTTACCACGGATCTACAATAGGTATTTTAAGCCTTAAGCCATAAGAAATTGACCAATTACAGTCGAATCCGAGAAGAATAAGCGACTGCGATTCGCCCATTTCTTATAGTTTAAGGCTTAAAACCCTATTGTAGATCCGGACTTACCCTGTAATAGCCCTGTAAATAGCTGTTGTATGTACACTTTGGCGGTCTCCTTAAAAAGCCTACATTTTACATGATATTCTCCCCCTTCCAAAAAGTGGAGTGTAAGCCCGGATCCTCATACGGGCAACAGCGCTTTGACACCGAACGCTGATTGGTGAAAAGCCAGTTGTAGGAGTAAAATTTACCCCCACAATTGGCTTTCCACCAATCAGCTCTCGGTGTCAAAGCTCTGTTGCCCGTATGAGGATCCGGGCTAAAAGTGTATGGTGTACAGGGTGTTACAGATACATACTAGGCAGTACAACGGGTTGCGCGGCAAATTTTGCATGGGTAGGCGCCCGGGGGTAGGCGCTTAACCTATGCAAAATTGCCGTGCAACCCGTCGTACTGCCTAGTATGTATCTGTAACACCTTGTACATACGCTTTACACTTCTCGTGTATTAAGAAGAACAAACCTACAGCCCTCGACTATGAGTACGGATGTGTAGTGTTGTGCCGACGATAATTGGAACGCAACTTGTGTCGCCGTGTGTACGAAAGTGTCTAGGGATATTGCAATTGGAAAGCACCCAAAGTATCGCGATCAGAAAATTCACTGAATTAACATTTGAAACGTTTGGAGCCAAAACTGCCAAAATAACGTCGAAGTGCTATCCTAACCTGATTCTGTTAAAAGATCGAAAATCCATACAGGGATCTGGAAGAAGAAGAAGAACCTGATTCCGTTATTATCGAAAATGCCCGGTTGTGTTAAAAATTGCAAAAACTGCAGCAAACGAAACTAAAGTTTTGAATAACCACGCGTCATGGAGCCAAAATGGCGGCAGTTCGCGGTACTTTGTTAATTTAATGACTTTACGATCGATAATTCGTGTAAGTCTGGATCTACGATAGGTGTTTTATGCCTTATGCCGTAAGAAACTGACCAATTACAGTCGAATCCGAGAAGAATAAGCGACTGTGATTCGCCCATTTCTTATGGCTTAAGGCTTAAAACCCTATTGTAGATCCGGGGTAATCGGGTTACTTGTTACCCCGGATCTACAATAGGGTTTTAAGCCCTAAGCCATAAGAAATGGGCGAATCACAGTCGCTTATTCTTCTCGGATTCGACTGTAATTGGTCAGTTTCTTACGGCATAAGGCATAAAACCTATTGTAGATCCAGACTTAAGCTGAATTTTTATCTGACGCTACGACGCTTATTTTTAGCGTCAAAACAGATCACGGGACCAAAATTGACGCTTGATATTCGTCAATTGTGATCACGTCACCTGTTTTGACGCTGAAAATGAGCGTCGTAGCGTCAGATGAAAATCCAGCTTTATGGGTGCTTTCCGTTTGATGACACAAGTCGACACAAATGTCATTCTATCTTTGTCACTCTCTGACTTGAATGTCAACAAGGATAGAACGACGCTTGTGTGTGTCGATTTGTGTCAACTTGTGTCATCAAATGGAAACACCCTATATGAACCATATATCGATTTATCATCTCCAGCCTTGAAAAGTGGACGATGTACCGTAAGAAAAGTTGACGTTGCTATGTAGTTTACATCCACTTTGTCAGAGGGCAATAGTGCGCGGCAGCATTTTGCGGTTACAGGTTTTGGGCCGTCATGTTCTCTCTCGGGTTTCTCTCTAGTATACATCATTAAGGCCGCAGCACACACTCTTGCATAACGCATAATGCATAGTGCATAAGCGAATCAACTAATCAGAATCTTTTCTTTCCTCCCATTCCATGGAAAAGAAGAATTTTGATTGGTTGATTCCTTTATGCACTATGCATTATGCGTTATGCAAGAGTGTGTGCTGCGCCCTTTAATGTAAATTGATGTAAATTGGAGAGAAAAAGAGAGAAAGTTGAAAAGTATATACAAAAGTTCAGCTCCAAAGAATAACCAATATTTTTCGCAGAATTTTAGCAGAATTTTAGCATTGCGGTAAATATAAGAAATTTGAAAAATTCTGTGAAAAAAAATGAAAACCTTTATAAAGATTAAAATTTTTCTAACAAAATAAAAATAAATATAGAAATTATTGTAGATAGAAGTACAAGACGTAAGTTTGAATCGTTTAAAGGGTTAAAGCTCCCGTGACGGCGGGCCGGTTAAAAGATACGAAACGAGACTTTTAATGAATGTTTGCGAATATAATAAACATTGATTAAATAGTTACGTAGTCGACATTCTCGCTTTTGTACTACTGTTTGTGATGACTTAGATTTGTTCCTATCGTGTTTAGATGAAGAATGATAAATTTTTTAAGTAGATAGGTTATATGTAACAAGGATACAAGTTGTTATGAATGACAGTACCGTTCTTTAGATATTTCGCATATAATTTACATTGTAAAAATTATGATTGGGATGAGAATGAATGCGTTTAACGACACTGGACTTGGAGAACCTGAGCAAGATGCGAATACAGCCCTCATAGAACTTGATAAAGGTTTGTTTGTATCATTGACTTTTCTAACCTATTTACAGCACATAATATCTCAAATACTAAACAAATATTAACAAACAAACTTATAAATGCATGGTTATAGGTTTACGTTCTGCTAAGACTGGGGAACAATGTGAAGCTATAGTACGTTTTCCTCGACTATTTGAGAAGTATCCCTTCCCAATATTAATAAACTCGTCTCTGTTGAAATTGGCTGAAGTATTTCGTACAGGGAGTAATTTCTTACGAGTATGGGTTTTAAGAGTATGTCAGCAGAGCGAAAAGCATCTTGATAAAATCTTGAATGTAGACGAATTTGTAAGACGGATTTATAGTGTTATACATTCAAATGATCCAGTCGCTAGAGCTCTTACTCTGCGTACATTGGGCAGTGTAGCTGGCATTATTCCTGAAAGACAGCAAGTAATATCTTTAGCTAATTAGTAAAAAATAAGACAATTTCTAGATTATAACAAAGTTATTAATTTTTATGCCAGGTACACCACAGCATAAGAAGATCCTTAGATTCTCATGATTCAGTTGAAGTAGAAGCTGCAATATATGCTGCTCAAATGTTTGCAGCACAGTCCAAATTATTTGCTGTATCCATGTGCAGTAAGATTTCTGATATGATCAGAGGTCAAGCTACTCCAGCTTCAATGAAGTTGCAGCTTATACCGATTCTACAGTACATGCATCACGATACTTTTACAGCATCAATGGTATATAATATTTTGTATGCGTAATAAACTTTATATATATATATATATATTTTTTTTTAAAAAACATTCTATTTTTTTATTAAAGGTAAATGAACTATGTATGGAGCTTCTTGCGAGTTATCCAGCAGTGGAATTTGTCAGAGTCACTCTGAGTGCACTAAGTACTCTTGCTTCTGCGACATTGTTAGATGTGCCACAACAAGTTGCGTTATTATTACGCCATTTACAAGATGATCCAAGATTGTCTGTTAAACGTCATGCCTTGCATCTTTTGCATAGTTTGGCTAGAAGAGGGGCACATCTCTGGCCACAGGGTGCCCTTAATAATTTAATTGGTACATGATTTGTGTGTGATATAATTTACTATTTGATATTTGTACGAGTGATATAATCAATATCTAATAATTTAGAGAGTACTACGACACTTTTGCAAGATGGTGCAGGAAATACAGATCTTCTCATCCGTACTTTAGACGTAATCGAGGTCAGTTAAATTGATATAATATAATTTCAGCTTCAAAAGTTTCTTTTACAATATACATTTACACATGTTTATCAAAATGCAGGTGCTTAGCCAAAATGCTGTAACATGCGATGCAAATATGGAAGAAAATAGTTCCTTATTGCAATTATGTTTAAGTGCATGTTACTCGCCTGATCCATTTGTCGCAGTAAAAGCCATTACTATACTTTCTAGAGTTGCCTGCTATTGGTATGTACATGTAAAATTTTTCTCTTAGAATATGTAAGATAGATAATTAATATGGATTATTTTGTTAACAGTTACCAAGAAGGATTGCCCGCTTATGGTATACAAGATGTGATTTCTTGTCTCGAATCTCTGATTGTATTATTAGTTTTGGACGATAAATATTTGCATCAGTTGAAAGCATGCCTACGTTCAACAGTAAAACTGTGTCAATCGCAACCCAGTCATTGTGCTTCTTTTGTCGATGCTATTGGTTCTACTCTTATTAACACTAGTGCAGAAAACAGTCAGAATGAGAAACAGACGGTCGCATTATGCGAAGCCTTAGGTGCTATAGGTAGTTTAGGAGAGAATACATTGCTTTCACTTTTACCTGATATTTTAATCAAGCTTAAACAGACATCTCATGTACATACAAAGGTAAGTTTATAAGTATATATGTAAGAATTGTTTCCTTTATGTAGAAGAATTTAGTTTCTGAACAAATAGATATTTTCATGAGATTCTATTTTGATTTGAAAAGGTAATGCTTTGTACATTATTATTCCAAACGGTGGCTGGAGGATACGAATGGAATTCGGAATGTTTAGAGGCAGTAAACAACATCGTGAGAAACGTGGATGGTTGGGCAAAATATCGTATTGCGCGCAGCGCAGCAAGATACGGCCATCATACAATTGCTACTGAAATATTTAAAGGTCTAAAAGAAACTGTAGCATCGGAGCAGCTACATTTTTGGCTGTCAGGTTTAGAATTAGTTACAAAAGCAGAATGCTGTCTCATGTATGTATTTTCCGTTTTATCTGCTGTCAAGACCATAATACATTATCTTATTTGTTCTTCTCTATTTTTCTTCTTCTAACAAAACAATATATGTATAAAGAAATAAAACGGAAGGCGAAGATAATATGAATAAAGCTGAGATTGTGGAAAAACTGAATGGCGCGATAGCGCGTTATGCAAGCGCTTGCGCGTCTCTCAAAGCCGCTAGCACTCCATTACGCAGTTTGCAATTTCCAAGCGAATATTCAAAATTACGTTGTGAATTCTTACAGTCCATTGCACAATTGTTACATTCGTGCATGTAAGTAAAAATATAGCAAATGTAATCAAGAAAAAGAAATTGCAGAAATTTAAATTTAAATTTTTAGATCTTTATGTACCGCACCACCACCTGCTATAGCTGTCACAGTCGTTATTGCAACAAAAGACGATCTCCAGAGATACGGACGTGTTACGCATCAGGTATAATTTATATAATTATAATTGTAAAGTGATTTCAATTATAATACCTATCTACAGCTATATATATCTACGGCTATATGTATACACTTATATAGGGTGTCCCATTTTAATGTCCCATCCCAAATAACTTTATTTTTGATCTTAAAAAAATGTTTTAGACAAAAGTTTCAGACAAAAGTATGGCTTTGAGGGGGACATAAAATGTCATTAGTTTGACCTTGAATACTTGTTTGAAAATTACGTGAAGGTTGTCTTCAATTTTTTTAATGGAATCCCCTACTTTTTATTGTACACTCTTGTAGATTATCTCGAGAGCTTTCCAAAACACTATAATTAAGTTCAATTTCATTAAATACTTTTCGAGTTATAAGGCTTGCAAATTACAGCACCGCCGGCATTAGCCTTACCCAAGATGTCCGACCGACGACTAAAACCTCTTGAATGTTGGTCAGCATTATGATCTGGCTAACATTTGTCAAATCAAAGTCATTGGAGGTTATTCCTCTTATTTTCATTTTTGCACTCAAAATTACATTTCTACATAAAAATGAAAATAAGAGGAATAACCTCCAATGACTTTGATTTGACAAATGTTAGCCAGATCATAATGCTGACCAACATTCAAGAGGTTTTAGCCGTCGGTCGGACACCTTGGGTAACGCTAATGCCGGTGGTGCTGTAACTTGCAAACCTTATAACTCGAAAAGTACTTAATAAAAATGAACTTAATTATAGTATTTTCGAAAGCTTTCGAGATGATCTACAAGAATGTGCAATAAAAAGTAGGGGGTTCCATTTAAGAAATTGAAGGTAACCTTTACGTGATCTTCAAGCAATTATTCAAGGTCAAACTAATGACGCTATTTTATGTCCCCCTCAAAGCCATACAACTTTTGTTCGAAACATTTTTTTCTAAGATTAAAAATAAAAAAGTTATTTGAGGTGGGACATTAAAATGGGACACCCTATTGTATACTGTATACTGTATACAATAGGGTGTTGTATATTGTATACTGTATACTGATATACTAGTGTGTATATTATAAATTTTACAGTTAAGAAAATCAGCGCAAGATTTGAAAAGCTGTGCGGAAAATTACCAAAAGTTATATCAATCAGCCTTTGATGCTGATCCGGAATCATTGGCGAATATTCGGGCGTATCCTTTCACTAGAAAAATTTTTATTCAATTACCGTATTTATTAAGAACGTTCTCTTGGCTATTTACCTTAATTCATCTCTTGTAGATTACAAGAAATATGTCGGTTATTAGCAAACAGCCTAGAACGAGTCTGCGGCGGACCTAGTATTTCTATGTACCAGCAACAGAATGATTCTGTGAATTTTCATTTTGGTGACTCCGTAGAAATGCGACAGTTGGCTCGCTGTTGCGCCGAGTTACGTCGTTTAGCACCATCCTGTATAGGTGGCGAAAGCAAGAATGGAGCAATTAGCCATTTGAGAGTTAGTTGCTTGATGTCGCAAGTGACACTTCTTGCCGGTGGAACGATGAGATTGCCGATTCCACGGTATTTCTTTCAAACTCTACAGACTACTAGTATTAAGCTGTCTGTATCACCTCAACCACGTGTTCTCGGTGAGCCCGTATCTGTGCCGCAAGGTAGCCAATTAGCGCTCAAAGTCGAAGGAGTATTGCGACACGGTCGACGGGCTTCCCTTTTCCGTTCCGTCGCTGCGGTGTGCATTTCTATCTCGACGACGCCGCCTTCGAAAATAAATTCTGATCAAAAGGTAGATAAAGTATCTAAAATTATCAGATCGCATTAATTATTAAAATTTAAATAATCTATATATATATATATATAAAATGAATATTAAAGATTCATTCATAAACTATTAATTATAAACAAAGATTAATATGTTAATTGTTATATATTAAATAATATTAAATAAAGCGCATGTTTGTTTACAGGATTCCAATATGAATGAACTGCAGCAAACAGTAACACCTCATCGGGATTTCTTCGCTTGCGAATTTTTACTATCCTTGGGAGTACCTGGATCTACGATTATACCCCCATGCACGGTTGGTGCAAACACTGTCACGAGTACCGGTGGTCAATATCAAATCACGGCGAGCGCGAGTATACTCGACAAAGATGGTAATGTGTGGAAGTGTGGCCCACGTTCCACTTTACCTGTTAGAGTACACGAAGAACCTGCGAAGAGGAAGTTACCTTAAGGAGTTAAGTTACCTTAAATTACACACACTTCGTGGCATGCAATATGTATTTTATAATATGTATAATATTTTTATTCAAATAAATTTTAATAAGAACGAATTTTAATAAATTATTCTCATAAAAAATCCATATCGTAATTTTGCTTTTAATTTTAAAATAAAAGCTGCATCATGCATTTGTATTAGCAATAATAATAGTTACGCGATGTAATATATTGCAAACATATTTTTCGTGATTTATTTCATTCTTTGTTTTTTTTTAGATAATTTTTATCAAAATTTATCGTTATAATAGG
The DNA here is from genome assembly GCF_001594075.2 of Trachymyrmex cornetzi. NCBI lineage: Eukaryota > Metazoa > Arthropoda > Insecta > Hymenoptera > Formicidae > Trachymyrmex > Trachymyrmex cornetzi. Next base: position 102,671 of record NW_017297029.1, read on the forward strand.
TATTAACGCGACAATTTCTCGTTATTACAGTGATTCTTGTTCAAACGTAATCTTTACATTTACCTATATTTTTTTAGGAATATTCTTTTTTTTTATAGATTTATATAGATTTAAATATACATTTTTAATGTAAAATACAACGATGCATATATGACAAAAATATCTGAATTGATACAAATCGTCGACGTTTAACTGCAATTGAACTCACAAATAAAACTTATTTTAGGCCGTCTAATTCGTGTAAAAATTCTGAATAAAATTCTATTTGTAATTTTATATACTGCGTAATACGAAAAACATTTGAAAATTCAAAAGAAAAATAGCACATAAAATTGTAAATAGAGTTTTATCCTAAAATTTGACACAAATTTTAAATCGTTTAAAACGGACTTAAATGTCCTGAAAAAAAACCGATTTCACAATTTAACAATCTATTTGTAATATCAATCACAATTATATTATATCTTTAACTATATTACAATTTTAGTTGCTCATTTTTAGAACTATGTTTAAATTCTTTGAAAATATATCGAAAAACGAAACTTGTATATTTTAGCTATGAAATTCTTCACAGTAAATAGTTCTTTCAAAGAAGTACGCTTACACATTTTGAGAAAATATATGTTTTATATTCAAGTATCGTATTAAATAATTTGGTATATCTCTCGTTAGTTAAAAATAAGAATTTGTCGTGCACATCTAAAAAAACGCGCGCAGGATCCGTCGTAGCGGAGTGACGTCGAGTTAGCCGTCAAGTAGCGAGTGTCGACGTTTGAGTGGACGCGCGGGCGACGACCTATAAAAGGGAGATGACGAGAGTGGCGGACGCACAGTCGCGCACAGTCTATCTGCCGGTACGGTTCGGAGCGGAACGCGCGAACGGCTGAGCGTTACTTAGATTCATTATTCCATTCCATTCCATTCGACGCCCGGCCGGCCCGGCACTACCTGCGGGAAGCAACAGTTATGTCTTCGAGGAACGTCGCAGCGTTGATCGCCGATCCGCTGCGCTGTTGAACGTGTTCGTCGCGCGTGTGCCCGCGGTAAGTCATAAGTCAGGAACTTTTTTTTAACGGCCTTCAAACCCTTGCGTTTTCTACTTCGCGCCGTTCGTCCGCGCCAAGTTCGGTCTAACATTACATATTCTTAAACGCTGCGTCGTCGGGGGAACGCGCGATTGCTTTTTAATATCTGGTGGTCGCTCTTCGCGAAGTTTCAGTATGTCATTTTAAGTCCATTTACATATTTATAATTTGTACAAGTTTCCCCTCGATGAGGGACGGCCGGCGAAAGCAGGCGCCATTTTCGAAACTGTGCAGAGAACGTAATAAAGGAACGACAGGCTACTATAAATGCTGTATAATCTTTCAGAATGCTAGTCAAGTGCGTTGAATAATTTTCATTAAAATCGTTATTTTAGTCGCCAGCTGCCACATGAAAACTTTTCGATAAGATTGCTACGCTACTCTTGGACATTGAAGTGTCTGAAGTTTAGCGCTTATGACGATTCAAAGTCAAGTGATCGAACCACCATTTTAACATTGATCGCACAATCGATTATTGATGAATTCTTTATTATAATATTTATAGTTTGAAAGAGTATAGTGTTTTACTTGATTATCATGCAAATATCGCATTGAAAATACTCGTAATTTGAATTATGATTGGAATGTTAGAAATAATTAGAGGACGTGAGGCGTAATGACAATTTTTGTGTATACATTTGCTGTGTCGCTTTAATTCAGAACAAAAATGGTAAAAATTGATTTTTACTGCTATTATAGTAAAATTTAACTTTTATATTTGTTTTACGATGTTTTCACTCGTGTAAACTACGATTATAACAAACTTTATTAATTTGACGTTTAAAAAATTATGTTCCATAATCCATAATACTGCACACGGTAAGTTAAATTGACACAGAAAATTGATCAAACAAAGTTGAAAACGAAATATCGCACGCGTTTCGAAATAACTTTTATCGGTCCAAACGCTCATTCACGAATGTTTTTAATGCGCATTTTGTTCCGTCTTTAAACGGAACTTTTCGATCTCCTTTAGAAAATACGAGGGAAATATCTTGATCATTTTATTGAACACAAAACTTGATCTAGAACCGAGAACCGAGAATCGCTTCGCATCAATCGGATAATATCACACTCTCTTCCATTATTACTTGTTTTCACAAGTAATATCGCGTTCTGCAAGACGAAACCGCGATCGCGGAGGGAAACGGCGGACGAGGAAGAGAACGAGAGTCTTGCAGTCGAGTAAACTGCCGAACTTTGGCTCCAGATTAATTTGCTGGTACCTCGGGGGAGCTTCGGAAGCCGCGGATGCCGGACGCGGCTTCTCGTGCGGGAGACCCGGGGAACTGTGTGTGGAATCAAATCAAGCACGCGTGGATCGAGTTCCGGCAATAGAGTCTTAAAGTGCGTTTAACGCTATTAGCGCTGTTTGTGTTATTCTATTCTTGTTTTACGTTATTCTAAATAAACGATGATGGTGGAATAACACAAACAACGCTAATAATAGCGTCCTTCTCTCCCAACGCATCCTTCAAATTGCGGGTGTAAACCTCTTGACAAGGATAACTGATTGCGACAATGGCAAAGGTCGTCGTCGTGATCCGCAATCTAAAACGAGCTGCTTCTCTGCAGGAGAGAAGGATCGTTCCAGGGAGGAATCCTTCCGGCGCCGCGATCGTTTCTCGTCGTTTTCATCGAGAATCAACTTTGCGCGCTTGATACACCTAATTGAATTCGCCGATCCTTGTACTGCGAGAGCTAGTTAGACGACACGTAACTGTTACAAATAGATTTCGCTAATATTTCAAAAGACTTTAATGTAACTCTGTTATGGACCACCAAGCGATCGATTAAAGGCAATTTCATTATTTCATTAAATTAAATAGCATATTATATTTTTGTCGTACATATGTTTCGCCACGAATGATACATCCAGTTAGACGAGATAGGACAGGTTTGATTTATAGTTAAACATTAACTTCGTTACTTCAGAAATTTACTTGATTTGGTTATCGGAAAATTCTCCGGGCGCAAATTCTGTTATCGCTGCATTCTAAAGTAATTGTCCTTTAAGAAAAGCAAATTTAGATTTAGTGTTGCGTAAAACGACCGCTACGTAGACATTATAAACGACTTAACGGGCTTGAAAAAAGCGGACGATAATGAAAAGGAAGCGCTTAGTGTAATTGATTTGTGTGCGCGGCAAACTTAATGGTACTTTCTTGGAGAGACTTTGAGTCACGTATTATTTTAATATATCTTTTTTGATATACAAAACATCGGAGGTAATTGAATGGACTACTCATATTTATTTCGTAAAAAAGTGAAATTTTTTTATTTATTCAGTAAAGGTGATTAAACTACTCTTTTAAATACGCATAGCATGCACAATAATAAATATAATTAAATTACTATTCTTAGTTGATCACAAAGCGGCGAATTGTGTTACTATATTACATAATATATTATATTATATTTTATTTTTTTACTTTAAAATGAAGTAAAAATATTATTTTTGCCAAAATATTTTATAAAAATGTAAATATATTCGTAAAATAGCAAGTTTAAAAATTATCTGGAGATCCCGTGTACTGTCCCATCCTAGAGTTTAAGCAGATCTCATGAGTGGCAAGAAAGTCTAATTTCTTGGTGAAATTACTCCTGGTGAAGCTGTCATATCCGTCGGGAGGGAACTCGGGGAGAGGCGCATCGTCAGGCTTAATGCACAATGACTATGCCGTGTCGGTAGCGAGAATGTTGCGGTTAAATCTATATGCAAGCGAGAGAGAGAGAGAGAGAGAGAGAGCGTACGCGGTGTATGCAGAGGCTGCGTGATTCGAACTGCTTTCACAGATAGAGAGCGAAAGAGAAAGAGAGAGAGACAGACGAGGTCGTCGAGTAGTTGTGCTAAATGGTTCGCAAACTAATGTTCAAAATTCGGGTATTACCGCGAGACCGAAGGAAGATGGGATAGAAAGGAAACGCAGCGAGCACACGTCTTTCTAACGGAAAGACGGAAGCGGATGAGGGTGAGAGTTGTACCAACCGACGAGGCGTATATATGTAACATTACCTTACCCTAAAATACTTGTCGTACCCCGTTCAGCGCGATCATGAATTATTTATTAAACAGCGCCTTTCGTCTTTAACTCTTAGTACACACTATGATTTTTCGGTTCTTTACTGTACGCACGATGGGTCTGTCTCGGGTTAATTTTCATCATTTTAACAAATATACAAAAAATATTAAATGATTCTTACATTACCTTAATATCTTTAGAAAATATTTATTGCATATAAACAACTAATTATTAGTGGTGTTCTCACATGTACGATCCTATGAGATTTAATATTAATTATTTCATGTTCCTCTCTCTCTCTCTCTCTATAGGTTTGACGAAATGTGCAGGATGTGAATGACTGAACCGTATGTACTAATAGCATTTTTCACTAATAGATTTTGGAATCTATTAGTCAAAGACTGTTGTGCCACATTGATTAAGATCGCACGCAAATCTGAGACCTGCGCGGGTTCGTTCCCTCAAGTGAATCTCTCGCGAGTATACTCTGCAACGCGGATATAGGTGCGCTGGAAAATGGAAATAAGATTCTGTCCATTTTTCCATGCATAGAAAGTGTCGTTCCCTTTGTATGCACATAGAACAGATATCTTATTTTCCGGTATGCGATCAGAACACCATTTTCTGGATTGCCCGCACACGTACTAGCTTTTCTTCTTACGCTCGTACGAGATGTGCGAGCGATTAGTGACACGTACAGGAAATAGTTTGCATTACTTCCTCGATATGAAAAAGAAAACGAGGATGCGCTCGGACGATTCACGCGATAACGTTCATATTATTTAATAAATTTCGTGAAACTCTGCGACATAAATGTACCGCATGATTTTCTTCAAACTCACGTTTTCTTTCGAACTTTTCTTATATAAACGAGAAATTGCTTGTCATTTATTACATTGATATTTTTCGCATAACTGCGGTGCGACGCTTTAAATTGCCTCACCTGCTACACGGCACATTTCTACGCTGTAATAGATCTGAATGAAAATGCGCTACAATGCAGCAACGTGTTGTACATCTTTGGCCACTTTATTGTTGGAAGAAGCATGTCCAAGCCGCAGCAGCATTTTGTAGAGAACTCAGCTCATATATATCGGTATCGGCAAGTTCCGCTCGACAAAACAAATTGCTTATACCGTCAATGGAACTTCCTCGGAAGTGTGTGTTTGGCTACGTATCGATACTATACTTTATATAAACCGTTTGTTTAACTTCTGAAGCAGGGGAGAAAAGCACTCTCTACCTAAGGGTAGAAAACTGAAAAATTCTTCGAGAGAGATGAGAGTTGTGTGTGTCAACATATAAATGTATAGAGTTAGGGACAGCAGACGCGTCTCGCAAAAATCCTTAATAAATAAAACTTGGTGCCAGGATAAAATAATCCGTTTGTTGATCCAACACGTATGCAGTTATACATGTTTTTGTGCAAATTAACGAAATGTTATGCTGACTGAGAAAAATGTCTGATTGAAATGGACGTAACCAGAAGATTCTAATTATATCAATCAAAATTCCGGTTATCTCAACTAGAATAGTCGAAACTAGAAAATTCTGATTTTGTCCATTTTTAACTAGAATTTTAATTAATCCAATCAGAGACATTTTTCTCAGACTTTTTCAGTGTATCTTTCCGCACGTTAAAGACGCTTGCTTTTCTTAAATTAAAATTTCACTGATACTGTATACTTTTTCAAACCTAGTTGAAATTCAAGTTACAGGAATACTAATAATGAATGAGAATTGCGAGACATTTTTTTCTTTGGAAGGTATAATAACGTGAAATTTGATTAATAAGGTAAATTATGCTTTCACGTAACAAGAATTATAGTGAAATAAAAATATTTTTCGATATTTATGACTTATGACAATGTATAATATTATGCATAAATAGAAAAATGAAAATGTAGAATTATGTTTTTGTAGAATTATATTTTTCACTTGAGATTGCAATTTATTGTTACACATGTATAATATTTAAACATTATAGCATTAGTTAATATTGCTTAAATATATTACATGTATAAAATGTGTATAATATAATAGTAGACCGCAATCTCAGAAAGGAATGATTCTACGTAAATTGTAATTCTATTTCCTCACGTAACAGATTTGCCGTTTGAGAAAGTAATTGAGATTAAAATTATTTTCAATGCGATTGTAGAAACGCAACGTCGTAAAAAAGACAATGAAGAGTTGAGAAATATTGTTAAGAAAATTTCAATAAGCACATTGGAATTTAACAAGAGTTGAGTTAGTAATATTTTTCTGACGATTTAATCCCAAGTTTACACAAAGCGAATACGCGCAAAAATTATTCTCCGATATGTGTAAATCGTTTTTAAAATTTGTATTTATTGCGCGATTATCTTAAAATAATAGAAATCACGTCTGCAGCGTTTGCATTTTACAAATGCGATTTTAGAAATATATTAAATAACACGTACTAATTAGAAGCATGAATTATTCGTGTACGAGAACTTATTAATAATGCCAAATTTAATAAATACGGTACACTATGTTTATCACAAGTGACTGTGGTATTCAAAACTGAATTTTTTTGAATGGTATTAATAAACGACTATTAACGACGCTCAATTTGTTCAAATTTTCGATTTTGTATAATCTAAACATTCTAAATGAATATTTAAATGAACACAAATCTTTAAATTCGTATTTTTTTAAGCGCCGATCGGATGTTTTTTTTTTATCGTCGAGGATTTTCGCATCAATTTTCGATAGATAAATTGCTGAAATACACGCGTTTAAACATACGCGGGTAGACACGCGTTATTGCATTTTATCGGAAATATGCTCGAAAATTTTCCCCTGAATGGAGATCACAAAAATGGTAACAACGCATTGGGGATTTGTCACATTCCTATGCAAGCACGTAAAAATGATATAGAATTTTATATGCACCTATACATGTACGATCCGAGCTTTTTGAAGGATTGGAATTAGGCTGCGTTACTTTTCTCATCTCTCCAGTCTCCTTGCAACATTCTTGCCACGTTTCTGTCGAGCTTTATACATATACTCATGAGTGTGCATATGAGTGTCTGCGAATATATTTTCCAAGATGAACAAAATATGTTTATGAATAAATTAATAGCATAAGAAAAAAAATGGCAAATTCTGTCATAATAATTCTGTCTTTCAACCTTTCCAGATCATTAACAATAAGCCAAACATATAAAATAATATAAATCAAAAAGATAAGATGTCTTTACTGTCTTTATAATAATTATCTAGTAATTAGTAATAGGTTTTTATAAATTTTTATATATTATACAATAATATGTTTAAGGATGTATTAAACATACAATCCCTGCAAAGAAAATTAAATTTGTGGATATGTTTAATAATATTTACATTTCAAATAAACTATGTACATATGAAAGTTATGTGAATAAGACTATATTTTTGTTTAATAATACATTTTTGTGGTTTATTTATTTTATTTGTTGTTATTTTTATTGTTAAAAATTAAAATTTTAAAAAATTTATATTTTTCTTTTATAAGTACTTTAAATATTTAAAATAATTTATGCAAAGTTTCATTGCGATTCGCTGATTAGTTACAAAGATATAGAACAAATGAATATTTTGTTTATTTATTGAACAACTAGTTATGCATCGTAATATAACTCTACATAAATAATCTTGAATACATAATTAATGTACTTATATTAAGAAATTAAGATCTTTATTATTTATTTTATATAATACGGTTCCATATATTTTTATTAGAGCACAGATTGAAAAAATACTACTATTTATGAAAATAACTTATGATCCAGATAATAAACCCTCACCAAATTTGTCATATTATTTTTAAACGTGATTTAGAATAATCTATAATTTTTTCATAATTTTGTTATCATTTTGAAAAAATATATAAAACAACCTTAATATTTATCTGATATTCTGCAGCATTTAACCATTTAGAAACGCGGTTAAATTACATCTTGTGGCTTCTTACAAGCAATGGATTTTCAGAATTTAACCACCTGTGTTTAAATGTCAGTGTTAGGAATAATTTCCTTCGGAGAGAGACTTCCGAGCGCTGAAACATTGACCTCCCTTCGCGGTTCATTCCGTGTACATTTCGCAAGCGGCAGCAGGCACCTACATAGGAAAATGTAGGTGGGTGAGGAAGTGACGAAAGTGAAGGACAGGGGTAAATGGACTGGTTTCGGGGTAGAGTGGCTTTCCGTTCTCGGTGAAGGCATTTGTTCCGTCGACGCGCAAACGCGCTCGCGCCTCGTAATAAACATGCCGCGCACCCGCGGCGGGCGGACTGACTGATGATACCGTTCACCGGTAGATCTATGTTATTGGTTTCATCTCCCGATACCGATGAACCATTGAGCTTGGGGAAGCACGAAAGCATTCGTCGTACCGAAACGAACGGCAGTAATTACCGCGACTGTTCTCCTTCGTATATCGTAACTCTTCCCTCTCTGCTTTTCCGATCTTTCCAGCAATTCACGCAATTGGAAATGTCAAAGTTATTTCTCTTCGCATCCCATATACACAGCTCCGCATGTCTTCTTCGTTAAACGGACAAGGATCAAATATGAAGAATGTTCCGATAAAGGCACTTTTGTCTGTACGGCGCTACGATTTAATTTCGCCGCAAATTAAACGCGTAAAAATGCACACATAACTTAATGCTATAATTTCATTATAAGACGCTGAATTTTTTTAATGGCTCTAATTAAATTGTATTAAATTGAATTATATAATTTTCGTTCTTACGCGATGCATTTTTGAAATGTGTCGTGCGCTCGGCTTTCACGTCCGCAGAAAATATCACGCGAAGAATTACGGATGGTCTCTATCTCTTGTGCTTTCTTTCTTTTTCTTTTACATAAATTGTATAACACTGTCCTCGTATCAAACGGCTATTGGCCGATAGACTTGCACTTTACGTAAATGCAAATCGTTCGCCGCACGTGCAACATATTTGGAGACATTAGCGGGAGACACGTACCAATAAATAACGCTTTGATCTTCGTTTATATTATACCGTGATTCAAAGTGTCGAAACGCGTATTGGCCCCTCATTCGCGTCATTTAAATGTTGAATGCCGCTGTTTGACACTATATATATGTATACTCGTATAATCCCTTTATTAACGCCGATCGCATATTCGATATGCAACAGATATCAAAGTAAAACTGAGTCGTTAGCATTAAATTACACAACGAATGTACGGATCAGACCATAAGAGCGTTAATTTTTACATCGCAATGAAATCACTCACATCGTGACTTTATGAAATGTTCGATATTGCAATTGACATTTTTCGAACAATCATAATCGTGACTGAAAATTAAAATATTTAATGAAAAATTATATATTGTGAAAAACAAATAAATCTCTCGATAATGTCATACACTGAAATCCAGAATGTAAAAGAAGCTATAGGAATATCGAAAGGAATTTGCAAAAAGGCGTGGATGAAGTCCATTTCCTGAGCAGTAGAGCAACTGCCTCGCATAAATCTTTTCTGTCAACTATTTATCTTTGAAATACGTTGGCGAGCGACACCGTAACCACCGCATGATTCGCAAGGTTTTTCGCGCTACTTCCATAAATACCATGTCGTTCATACGCTATTATATAACGTATTTCTTCACAAAAAATGTATCAGTCGAGCTATTCTCTCATCTTATCAATTTTCTAATTATCCAATATTTAATTACTTTTAACTTATAATTTTAAACTTATTATTAATTTTAAAATTATTATTTAATCGACACGAAGATTAACATCTTGAGAATTTGGATTTTGTGCAGAATTTCGTGTATGTATATGTTTGTAGTATTAATACTTGCAAAATTGTGAAAAACGTTTACGTGTGATACAATAAATTCGAAGTAGGTGCGGTACAACACAAACGCGAAATGCTACATCCGCATTCGTAAATACGCCATATAAAATACTTTGACTATCTGATACGTGTAATTTGAACGTAGCATCAGGTGGCTTCGGTGCTATCACGATAACGCCACTGTGACAATTGAAATTATTATCGGTGTTACCGCATCGTATCGCGTTGTCAGTATATCTGACAGATTAACAAAATGACCAATGAAACAAGAGTAAAAACTAATTCCACGTCAGGCATACAATAACATCACACTCGGGATTTTATCATATATTTACAGATTTTTTTCTGTTATTTTTTTCTTATTCGTTAGCAATGAGTGATATCAGTGTATATCATTACAACCACCAAGTTATAGAAGTTATACAATATTTTTGAGAGAACTCGCGAGAAATGTGTATTAGTTCATCCGTCTAAAGTCTCAGCGGTTTTGCAGAATCGCTACGGGTTTAGAAGCAAGATTTAATATCTGCAACGTAATTCATTTGGATTAGGCGCGCACATTAAGAACGGCGTACTCCCGCCCGAGTAATATGCTTGAAACATCTTCGTGCTAATTAAAATTGTATCGCGTGATGTTTCTTATTATCGCCATAACGTAATTAGCGCGATTGCATCTCGAAAGGAGGACAGAACGTTATAATGTTGCACGAGCGGTACACAAAGCGAAATACATTTAATCGGTATCCCGGACTGCCAAACGAGAGTCGAAAAAATTAACGGACGGTAATATACGCGGCGCGCGGATTTATTTTAATTCAGTCCGGCGTAACTAGCTCGTGCCATTCATTCCCAATAACGAATTCGCTCGCGTAGATCGAATTGCATCTACCTACCCTCCTCGCTCCTCCTCCATCACTCGTATGCTTTTGACTGTAACGCCAATTCGTCTTTCGAAATGTTGCGAAACGCTTAATGGGATCGTATCTACCGCGCATTTGCTATTACCACGCTAACAAATAGAATAACTCTCCGAGTGATATAACTCGGAGCTTCGCCCATCTCGCTCGTACATTCCGGACAAAACATGAAATCGTTACGACGATTTGCAGCACACTTCGAAAACAGAGAGTATGTGCTCTTCCCCTGCCCGCCATCATCCTGCCATACGCAAATCCCTTTCTCTCTCGTCCTCTCGCTAAAACCAAGGTAATCTCCCTTCGTACAAACCGATTCAGTTATCCCGTGACGAACTAACGGGTACTCCAGCCTAAATGGATCGATATTTATTTGGGATAGACGATCCGCGAAAGCGGATCTCTCCCTCGGCCCTCGGATGTTCGTATCAGCGCGAGGTGCAGTTCCTTCGCCGATTTTCATCCAACATTAAACAAATCTGGATAGAATAACTCACGGACGTATCATATCCATGAATTTTGTTTATATAACGGATCTCTTATACTATATATATAATTTTACTTTGGCGTATACGGAATTTTGTCTTGTCAATTTTTTATATTATTTGGACATTGACGACGTATTATTACGAATTGATTTTTGCCATATAATTACGTTACTCTCTCATATATAATGATACACACATTAAATACATATATTACTTAATTATTTATCATTCAATTATTCGTTGTTTAATAATACTCAATGATTTAAAAATCAGTAGAATTAATATTTTCGTAACAGTAAAATCAAATATGCAATCTGCAAAATGTATATATTATAATACTAAATACAACTTTTAATATAATATATAAATGATTATAAAATAAACTGGCTAAATTTCTATTCTTAATTATTAACTTTATTTTTCAAATTTTCTTCTTTTACGTTATTGAATGAGTTTTTGCATGGTAATGGTCGCATGTTCGTACGCAAATAAAATTAAGTACGCAGAGAACACAGAGAGAAACGTGCTGCATCGCAAAAGAATTCAATGTTGGGCCTCGGGTGCTTTTCATTATCATAATTTTTTTTGCCAATGATGCCTAACAGCAACATAACGTGTATGAATATGAAGAATACGTCGCGTGACACGATAGATAACAGAAGAGAATCGAGTGAGACAGGTAGCCAAAAACGGGTGCAGGCGGACGGGATAGATGTGCAGTAATGAAAAGGGGCACCTGCTGTATATCTCTGTGTGTGCTCCCAGCCCGCGGGGTGCAACTTAATGAGCTTCCTGTGTTGGTTCCGCTTTTAGCGCGTAACTCGACGTCTGTCGAGCGTTTTCTCCCCCCCCCCCCTCTCTCTCTCTCATTTATGCGCTCTCTGTCCAGCATCACCCTCTCTCGTCGTCGTCGCGAGTATCATCTCACTAGCGCATATATCTTGGAAAACGATCCGTCCACAATGTTGGAAGTGGCATTAAGATGCAATCACGAGTCACGAATTAGCAGATTGTCCGACTCGAGAATTCAATTCTCACGGATAAATTCGTCATGGAGAGAGATTCATGCCAATTTTCAAAATAATTGCACGAGTTGTTATCTTGTGTACGTCACTGGTGATTATCATTGAGCTTTTTGCCAATCTGACAGGCTATTTGAAGAGATCAACTTGTAGCAATAAAGAGAAAAGAATTGTATATAATGTACATATCATATTACTTTTCATAGATAAAGACATTAAAACGTCATTTCTTTCTGTCATGTTTACGTAAGTAAAGTAACGACCAAAGTTCTTTGATTAGAGAATATTTTCTCCAAGGCGCAATAATTCGTTTAAGATCTAGTTACTATAAGGAAACTTTTCTCCATCACTTCGTGTATTACTTTCTCTCTTTCGATCCGGTGTTAGGTTACTCTCGCGCGAACACCAATTCCTCCGTTCCACCACAATCCTATCGGATCCGCTTTGTAGTGCGGCGTCTGGAGAAGTAACAAATTCTCCAATTCTTCGATTCGTACTCTCTCACCGCGCGGAACCGATTGTTCGTTACTCCGCGAACGGATGAAGGTACGGAAATCATGTATCGATCCTTGCCGAGCGCGAGGGTGTTACTCGTATGGTCTCTCTTCGCAGCATCGCGTAGGTACTTTTCTAATTCCGCCGCATATCATCCGCCAATTCTTTTCTCTCCTGCACACTTTTATTATCTACATGGGTATCTTGGTATCATCTCCCGGTAGCATTTTTATTCGACTCCGAAACATTACTGTAAATTTATGTTCCTCGTCCTTTTCTGTGTTCCTAATTCTTCACAAGAGCTTCAAAGCTCTCGCGCGGCCTCCTTGCCCATCGTCTCGCTTTTCTCACTGGAAATCCATCACGCCGTATTACCGAGGGATCAATGAGACAGACATATAGAGACACGTAAAACGTCGGCGAGCTACCACTCGACGTTTCAATACCGCCGAACTCTGTTACAGAGTGGTCCCGTGGTAAAGAGCAACGAGGGGAATGTATCCCTCGATGTTGTGCAAAGTGCTGCGGCGCGGCGGCGCCAACTTATCGTCGCTAAGCCTCTTTACGAATGTAGCCCTTTTTCTCCTACCCGACTTCCTCGGGTGACCCGATTTGTCGCCGGATAATGTTGATCGCTCGCACACACTGCACTCATTGCGGCCTTAATGCAGGAATTAAAGCCGCCGACATTCATACTATAGCACAGTCGTATAAAAGAATCTTTCTATCTGTTACACGAATCTACACCAAATTCATATTTACATTTATTCATATGTATGTATACAGGGTGGGGCAATAACTTTGTCCACCCTGAATATCACCGCTATTTCCAGAGATATGAAAATATTGTCATTACAAAAGTTGTAGGGCATCAAGGGAACTGTAACATACGCTAGTCATAATTTTTCTAAGTGGAGGCACTTCGGAAATTTCAAGGTCATCTCCACTTTTTAAAATGGCATGCCATACTTTTTTAACCTTAGTGTAACAGCGGGTATTTAGACGATTTCAACGACCTATAATAAAAGGTCATTCGTCATTAAATAAAAAATAAGACAATGATTCTTACGTCAAAAGTGTTCGAAGTGATATCCGTTTGCATTAATGCAACACTGCAATCGTCCAGAAGCACGTGCACTTCTTAACACTTCCGCACATGCTGCATTAATTCGTTACTTCATACTTTCCGATGGGGTGGGCACTTCCCTACAATATCCTTATATTCGCTATGTTACAGTAAAAAATGTAAATATTTACATTTCTTACTATGAATTCTATAAGTCCAGAGGGATTTGTGAAACTTGGAGCTGAAACAAACATTATTCTAAGTTTAGTATCGGTAGATCTTTCAGAAGGTGATCACTTCATGTAGTTTAGCTCGTCTGTGATTTTGGTTACAAGTTAATGTGAAAATGAAGTTTTCATTTGCTGAACAAGTGGATATATGCTCCTCATTTATGGAGAAGCTCAACAAAATTCAATAAGGGCGCAAGTATTGTACATTGAACGGTACCCAGATCGTATGCATCCCTCATATTGTATGTTTCAACGAATTTGTAAAAAATTAAAAGAAACCCGGAAGCTTAACTACACAAAAAATTGAACGTCGAAAAAGAGTGTGTCATGAAGACAACGAAGTCAACGTGCTTGCAGTAGTGAATAATAATCCTCAAATTAGTTCAAGACAGATAGAACGTGAGTCAGGTATTAATAAAAGGAGCATATTACGAATTCTTGCTAAACATAAATACCATCCGTATCGTATTAACCTTCATCAAGATTTACATGGTACGAATTTTGAAAATCGTGTTACCTTTTGTCAGTGGGTGCAGCATCAAATGCACGTTAATAATGATTTTTTTTCATTAATATTATTCACCGATGAAGCAAGCTTTACTAATTATGGTCTTGCAAACTTGCATAATATGCATTACTATTCGGATGAGAATTCGCACTGGTTAAGAAAAGTTGATCGTCAACGGCAATGGTCGTTAAATGTATGGTGCGGCATCATAGGCGACAAATTAATCGGACCGTATTTTATCAATGGAACACTTAATAGCATAAAATATGATAACTTTATACGCAACGATCTCGGAATTTTATTAGAAGATGTACAATTGAATATTCGTTGAGTAATGTGGTATCAACACGATGGATAACCTGCACATTATGGACGTAGAGTAAGAGCTACACTCAATGAAATCTTCCCAAATCGGTGGATAGGACGCGGTGGGCCGATTTCGTGGCCAGCTCGTTCACCTGACATAACACCACTCGACTTTTTTTATGGGGAACATTAAAGAACATTGTATAGGAAGTGCCAACCACACCGGAAAATATGAAGCAACGAATTAATGCAGCATGTGCGACAATCAGTCCGGAAGTGTTAAGAAGTGTACGTGCTTCTGGAATTAAACGATTGCAGTGTTACATTAATGCAAACGGACATCATTTCGAACACTTTTGACGTAAGAATCATTGTCTTATTTTTTATTTAATGACGAATGACCTTTTATTATAGGTCGTTGAAATCGTCTAAATACCTGCTATTACACTAAGGTTAAAAAAATATGGCATGCCATTTAAAAAAGTGGAGATGACCTTGAAATTTCCAAAGTGCCTCCACCTAGAAAAATTATGACTAGCATATGTTATAGTTCTCTTGATGCCCTACAACTTTTGTGTAATGACAATATTTTCATATCTCTGAAAATAGCGGTGATATTCAGGGTGGACAAAGTTATTGCTCCACTCTGTATACATACATTAGTACTTATATCCTAGCTATCATATATAATAGGGATGCACCGGATATTCGTAAAGTATTCGGTATCTGATATTATCCGGCACTTTTTTACTATTCGACCGGATAACCGGATATCATTAGTATCCGGGAATATATCCGATTGAAATTTGATATCGTTAAATAATTTTTCTTATACAAATGTTCTATAAATATGCATATTCATGATATAATATCTCATATATTGTATTATTACAAAATTACAATCTTTTAATTCTATATAGGTCCTTTTTTTTTAGATGACGCTCTCGGAATCCGGTCGGATATCCGACTCGAAGAAATTGCTTTCTCGGATATCCAATGTTACATTCTGTCTGGATATCCGATATCTAGTATTTTGCAATTTTTAGTAATTAATGTCTTGTTAACTATTGCGAAAATTGCAAAATGGTAGAGGATTTTTCGACTCAGTTTAGTCCGCTCTATCTACACAAAAGTGATTGGCGAAAAAGGTCGGGACACCCTGTATATGCACTTGCATATGTACCATATTGTAGTCTTTTTAGAACTTCTCGCCAAATTGTTTTTCCGGACTATAAACGCAATTAAAACTACTCTAGTAATCGCGAATTAAATTAACAAACAATTTAATAATTTGATGCTACTATCAAACCGTAATAGGCATTTTTCTAGTATTGGTTGTGTTTCTTATTTACATATACAGTCTAAAATAAAGATTCTTAATATTGTTTATATTATGTCGCCTGAAAGAAAGACGTTGTTTCCTTGTTGTACCGATTATTGTGAAGAATATTACTAAGGCCTCGGTGGTCTAATGGCTTAGGACGCTCGTACGGAATACAAGAGATCCGGATTCAAGTCCCGGCCGAGGTAATATTTTTCGCAATAAATTTATTAACAGTTTCAACATATTAACATCTTTATAATATGATGCTTGATAGTAGCATCAAATTATTAAATTGCTTATCAATTTAATTCGCGATTACTAGAGTAGTTTTAATTGCGTTTATAATCCGGAAAAACAATTCAGCGCGCAGTTCTAAAAAGACTACAATATGGTATATATGCAACTACATATATAGTGTATATTAGTAATTTAAGATTGAATTATTTTAAAGCAATGAAGATCCAGCTTCGATCGTAATAGGCATTTTTCTAGTATTAATAATAATTTAATTTAATAATATAATATAGGGCTATAAACCACTCAAGTTATTATGTGAGTAAATACATTTATATCAACAATCTAAAATTTACAAACAGACGTGACGTTTCGACCTCTTTCGAGTCATTTTCAATGTCATTAATAATTTTAAAAAAGTTACCAGTAACTACGTAAGACACTTTTTTTAAATTATTATTAACATTGAAAATGACCTGATAGGGGTCGAAACGTTACGTCTGTTACAAAATTTTAGATTGTTGATATAAATACATTTACTTACATAATAACTTGAGTGATTCATAGCCCTATATTATATTATTAATTTATTTAATTAGAATCGTTGTGAACCGTTATTCTTTATTGAATTTAATAAAAAAAAAATTGTTTATTCTGCTTAGCATAATATATTAAATAAATTAAACGAAAGATGGTCATAAATATAACTGTCGAGAGGAGCAGCTATTTTCGAGTAAATATTTTCGTGCTAACACATTCTATCGCGTGACTACCGCATTATGTCAAAGATGGTGCTCCAGGAACCCACACGCTCCTCTGCTCGTCTCATTTCCCGTGGCTCGATTTAACACGATTTAGCGGCTGACGGAAGCACGTAAGTGAATATCGCTTTTTTTTCTCAGCTGATACCTTTGCCATTCTCTACCGATATCCTAAATGCAACCGAGAATCGCGACGGAAGAATCCACGAGGGAGTAACCTGAGGGAAGCTAAACGGAGGCTGGAGGATGACGGTGTTCTATGAAGCCACATCTCTGGGATACAGAGAGAAAGAGAGAAAATGTATGTGTTAAGGTGCTTCCTAACTTTACAGACAGTTTGAACCGCAATCTTTAAGTTCCATCGCGCAGGTGAACTTCCTTCGAAACCTATCCTATAACGTTGCTCATGCGATGACGACGACGCACAGTGTTTCACACTCATCGACAGTCGATCGCTATTTCATCGTGCCTTTTGCATGCCAAAGTGTCACGTTAGGCGTGTAAGCAACTACAGAGAGAAAGAACGAATGAAAGAGAAAGAGAGAGAGAGAGAGAAAAAGAGAGAAAGAATAAGAAAAGGAGATCAGAAAAGCAATTTGAGTTTCTCACGTCACACTTGCACGTCGTTAAGTCGACGCCTTCCTCCGTGTCACCTCAAGCGATGGTCAACCGCATATGAATGGTATGACATAAGGTGTCTAAGAGGTTTGACAAGTACGTATAACGATCTACCCCAGCAAGGTGGGAATAGTTTGTGGACAAACTAGAACGAAGAATTATTTTAAGATATGACTGAACCATCAAAAATGCATCTTTTTTATTAAGAATGCAATTATTTATTCAAAACTTAATTATAACTGTATGAGACATAATTTCGTATACTGATCAAAATAAATATTTTATCCTTATAAAAAATATTTTTAAGAGCTAGTAACTGTTTCTACATTCTCGAATGTAATAAATTCAAAGTATAAAATACAGATAACCGCCATTGCGTATTTTATTCTACAGTATTCGCTAATTAAAAAATAACCATCACGTCCCCTCCGCTCTTCTCTCTTTAATTGCTATTGTTCGCATAAACGCAACGTAATCTCGAAACAAATAATGTTTTAATATATTTCTCATCAACGAAAAATATATAAGGCTCGCCCCTTTATCGTTGAATATTAATCTCTTGAAAGATTCTTAATTTTTTTTTGTTGTGTATTCTTTTGCATCTATTCTGCAATTATAATTTACGAGATTGAATTTATGGATCCAACATTTTTGTTGTATAAAACTGTGTGCAAAGAGCGACGTATATCACTGTTAACGATCTCGGGTTTATTCTGTGATGAGCGACACGCTTGTTCCGCAGGAACAAGGCAAAAATGGCGTTCATAGTACCAGTGAAGTCGCGGCGTGGAAAAGACGGTTAAATATTCGTACGTATCATTACGAACACGCTTGCAGTAAAAAGTTTGGTGTGTAATAGTACAATTTATCCTGTCTAGTATATTCTGTAGAACGCAGGTATCACTGGCACGACTTGTTACGGTTTGTTCGGCAAACGACACGAAAACCGACCGAAAAGATGTCCAGTTGACAAAAAAGTTAGATAGTAAGAAATAGTAAATTAAGTTTTGCAGGAAGGTGGAGAGAAGGAGCAGAAAGGGCGGTTCTGACTCTGAGAAAGCTGCGCGGTAAAGGCAGACGGTCATATAACTTCTTTTTAAGAACTTCAGCGGCAATCCCTTTGTAACATAATTAGTAAAGTAACTCGCGCGGCGATATCATGAGAGAATATTTATTTTAATCTCAGAGATAAGAGAGAGAAGCGAAAGTTCACAAAGTTGACAAATTCGCCCGGCATGAAGAGAAATTTAAGAGATCGTGGATTTGACAGTGGCCTCTATGTTCGGAGAAAGAGACAAAATCTGTCTGAAATATTTTTTTCGCAATTTAATGCACAATCTCAATATATATTGTACAATGATACGGTATTATGAAGATTTATTATAATCTCTGAATTTTCTGCGATATTTGAGTATTTTTCAACGCATTTTATTAAGTAGTAACACCCTGCGGAGCGAGTGCGATTGCATTCGTTCATTGGCAGTCACGTTAATATTCTTTATGTGATACGTCTTTCTTTCACAACTACGAAAATATTGTGCACACAGTTTCATATGCATTACGAGCAGTCAGTATTATTATACTTTTCTCGAAATATATTGTTATTTAATGTTTAAAAAAGATTGGTATACATTTGACACAAAAATAGGATAGAAACTTTAACCGATTTACAATAATGAGAATGTGAGAAATATTATTTTCAGATATTTGTTTTTGTTGTAATGAAACATGCTCTTATTTGTTTAACGACGTTAAAATCCTATTTATTATTTTAAACAGGTTTCAATTATTGTTATACTTGTGAGATGTAAAAATAAATTTGATTTTTGTTCATCGAGTGAAATTTATTTTTCAATTTATTTAGTACTTCATAAATTTTTGTTGAACACATTCAGTAGGGTTATTTTTTATTTAAACTTCGCGCGCGCGCGCGTGTGTGTGTGTGTGTGTGTGTTGAAGCTTGAATGATAAGTAATTAAAGAAATTAAATATTATTGAATTTATATCGGTCATCGATATTCAATTATAAGTATTCAATTATGAGCTATTTTCTATCAAATGCTTTTATTATTCAACAAGATGAAACCGCCACGATTCTATTCTTCTATTATAAGTCGTGAAATGCTTCGGTAACAACATATAATTACCCTTATAATTATAATGAGTCCTATAATCGGAAGTACAATACGTTTAGTTAACGAAGAAATTTAATATGCCGCGAAGCGCTGGTTTGGTTGTTACAGTACTATGGCGAATGTGTAATGTGGTTATTGTACGGAAGTTTGCTTAAGTGAGGGAGAGAGAAGAGTGAGAGCAGAGGAGAGAAACGTGGAATTCGATCTCATAAGTATACGGAATTAGTCGCGTATATGAGGATTCGTTATCTTAATCATCAGACCATGAATAGATGAACATCTTTTGTTAACCTATCCACTTCTTGATATGCATACATATGTATATTTAGTAATCTGTAATAAAGTAAAAAAGGAATTTAATTATAATAATAAGAAAAAGGATGTCTTTTTATCACTTGTATAAATTTATACAAGGCTGTCAAAAGACGCGGTGAATCTCGCTAGACTCGCGCTAAATTTTGTTGTAACTTATCTCGTCGACAAGTTTGTACTAAGCAGCGCAGTTACGAAAATCCCTCGAGTCACCTTCCTCATGCCGGCGCGGCGTGGCATCTTATCAATAATCAATCGCTATTTTCGCGTTCCTGCCGGTCGTATTAACGAAAGTTTTGATCAAGAGAGAGAGAGAGAGAGAGAGAGAGAGAGAGAGAGAGAGAGAGAGAGAGGGAGAAGGAGAGAAAAGAGAAATGAGACTATGTGGATAGGTATAAGAGAGAGAATAGCACAAACACTGCAGTTGTACCTTCTCAGATCAAGTAAGGAGAACGAATGAATAAATTCAAACAAGTTTCGTTAACGTCTCTCCATATTCGAAGGCGAAATTTTATTGGGAGATAAAAGTACTTTTTTCAATAAAGTGATATACATCACCTTTGATAGGAAAAGGAGTCGATAAATCTCCTATTCACGAATGTCGAAGGAATGATTGATCAAATTTCTTTGTTGAGAAACGTGAAACCATTCCGGTAGATAATTTAAGGAATGCATTTATCATTGTTTCACTTGCGATTCGGAATACTGATGGGTATCTTTAAAATTAGCGATTGAAATCGGATATTTGTAATTAATCGGAATCGGCATTGTGTGCCGAGCTCTGCTGTAACTTGAATACGCGTTAATTTGGAAAATTAAATTCTGTATTTTTATGTAGAAACGATTTTATTTAAACGTTATTTGATATAAAATATCGAGAAGAGGAAATTTTGTGTCATTTGATATTATTTTGTCATGTGATATTTGTTATCAAATTTTAAGAGAGTATATGACTCATACAGTTTGTTTACTCGCCAAATTCAATGTTTTACATGTAACGGCTTAATCCTTGTGAGCGCATTATCGGCGATTGGCGTATTCACATCGTATCTTACTTGATTTCCTGTCTAATACTTGATTTCCTAGGTAGCTTAAACACAAGATTTGGTCTTGCCACAAACGCGGCATGAATTACCCTAATGGGTGCACATAATGCAACACCAAACAGGTTTGATAGTGCCTGTCAAAAGATAGTCAGATTGAATTGCAATACGGATCATCAAATTAAGTATTATAGATTATTGATTACGCAAAAAAAAAACCCATATGTAAATATGCAATGTACATACATGAAAAAAGAGCAAATATTTTATACGTTAAGTTTTATTATAAAGACGAATAATTGAAAGAGATATTAATTTAATAATTATTAGCAATTACGATTTTCATTTTTAAAAAATAGAAAAAATCTCAGAATTGTCTTAAATAAAATATAATATAATGTATACAAAAGTATGAAAGTTATATACACAACAGATTTTTCATAATTCATTGATTTTCCTAAACAACTCTTAGAAGTAAAGATTTGTTGTTAAAAAATCAAAAGATACGAAATTTTCAGTGATTTAATAATGTTTATTTATTTTTATATATGGCTATTGAAATTTATATTTTTCTCAAATATATCTATTGAAAAGTATATTTTTTAAACGTAATACATAATTTTGAATTAATATTGCGCAACTGAGCATTCAAGATTTACAATTATGTACTCTCTGATCTAGTTCCTATAAAAAATTATATCTCGAAAGATGGTAAAAGATGTTTTTAACCGAAGATACGAGCTAGCTAAACTATTTGTCTAGTGCGCAAAATAAGCTAATATATGTCTTGTAATGATTATCAAGAAAGACTCTGTTAAAGTCTGGCGGATGGATTGGAATTCAACGAACGATCTTCTTACAACGAAGAATGCTAAATGTTTACTTCTCCTCGGAATATTGAAAGAAACAGATCAATGGTAGACTTGATCGAGAAGATTAGCCTTATGCAAAAGGGAATGTGGTGCACTGGCAAGAGAAGAAGAGTATTCGCTAAGTACACGTGAGAATTGCATCGAACAATTGCGAAACGCAATATGTAATACGACTACTAGTGAGAAAACCGAAGCCGAAATAAAAGGTACCGCTGGAAACGCGTAAGTAATAGCTTCGCTGGCAGACCTGATAAAACGAACAGATAGCCGATGGCGGTTTTTATTTTCCCTTCGTGCGCCTCAGGAATCAACTGCAGTAAAACACGAGAGAAAAACAGAAACGAGATTGGGAAATACAGCGAGGGAAAGCGGAAAGAGCGAGAAGCGAAAGTTACCTTCCATATCTCGAATTTTCTTGGCGTTTCCTTTTTGATCGGAAACATTTCGCTGTCGCTAATGTTCTTAACTTAATAGAACTAGTTTAACCTAATAGAAATAGAATTAGGCCGGGTTTTACGTAAAACCTAATAGATTCCATAATTTTTTATAATATATAGTAATACAACGGGGATCCTAAAGTAAAGCTCGAAATTCGACTCCGACGAAGTCACCAGAAGTCGCGAGGGGGTAACCACTAGCTGAAATATTGTCCCACAGATTACATGATTTCATCCGATTACAAATAATTTTTTTCACTTATACTATGAAGTAATTTGGTAAAATATACAATTTTATTTAATGTTATACAATGATTTCTCGTGGTTGCATATGTAATTATCGGATTATACATAGAGATTTTATATAAATTTTATAATGATTTCGAGGATTCTGTTCCACGATTACATTAAGTGGTTACCTCCTCGAGAAGTCGCTGTTTTTCCACCGTATCTAGGGCTATGTTCAAATTCTCACCTGAGTACCATCCAGGTATCACTTACCCTTGTTATTTGTTAACCGAACGTTAAACAAGGATGACATGACATCCGGAGAACACCCGGATGGAAATCTGAACATGAGAGGGTATAAAGATAGTGACGCCAAGTGATGCATGTGCCTAATGCTGATTGGCTCCGCCATTAAGTGTCCTTAGAAAGTGTTAGTTAGAAAGAAAACAACATACCCCAGATACAGGACACAAAATGGCGACTTCCGGTTAATTGACGTCACTCTCTTTATACCCACTCTAAGTGCATCGACATGTACTACCACGTACGCCAATATCTCACGTACCCATGATATACGCAGTCGCACGTTCATGTCAATTTTCGTACAACAAACTCGTTTCGATAAAGCGTCTAAGTCTAATTCTAAGAACTCGACGTTATTTGTTCGCAAACTACGTGTTTGTGGATTACTATTTCGTAAGTACAAATTACAAAACTTTCGTATCAAGCAAATGTCACGATTTGACAGCTTGAGACACTTGAATTACATTAAGAAATAATAAAAAATATATCAATTTCGAAATTTTGATCGTTCTCGGCATAAACTCCACCTCACAAATACGTATTAATGCGCATACGCAGCCTGGCTAAAGGATTTTCGAATCTATGAAAGAGAAAAAAGTATTTGTTATATACAAAAATTATATGATTTAATCGATAATATAGACGGCTTTAGGATCTTATTGATGTTCCAATAAACTGTTTAACTATACAATAACCGATGATATTTCATCAATTACTGATGCAGTGCCATCAATTACAATGCATTTATTGATAGATCTAATCAGTTTATTAGACCATTAATTAGTTCTTTTTCTTAAGGGATAATATAAAATAATATAAAAAAATTTTATTTATTTTATTTAAGGGAAGAACTCACGCGCGCTGGACCTGGATTGTAAATTGTCAATGCGAAAGAATGTTTCAGCTTTAAGTATCTCCGCAGGCGACTACACAGTTTCTGTGCACTTACACATGTGCAACGAACATTTTCACTACGTAAATCTAATAACGTGGGCACGTATCGACTTTCCAATTATCAACTTTCTCCATACTTTGAGAACTACTGAAATGGTATCAAGTTTCTTCGAAACCTATACCACTAAATCATAGAATATTTTTACGCAGAATATTTTCCTTACCTCTTTCTTCCATATCTTCCTTTTACATGAAACTTCTCATAAAACTTTGTGTATAAATAACTGAGAATTATGGATTTAGAAAATGTGAGATTTTACTAATTCTATATTCTAATTTAGATAATCAATAAACCGATATGTGATCATTCTTATACATATTATATAATCTTCCACATATATTCAGAAAATTTCTAAATCTAATAAAGATATCAGGTAATAATACCGCCACATCAGTGAAATACGCGATAAGCGAATTAATGTTCATAATGTTCAGTTAATTGTGCTGTGAACGATCGTATTTTAATTATTACGCGTATACCCTTTAGGCGCGTGCTCTCAAATAAATTACATCCGGGTCCATAATTTTCAATCTATCAGACGTTAACGGATACGCTTGATTATTCATCGGAAGGAAATAGTTGAATGTGCTTGCGCGCATAGTGGAACGATAGGTAACTGCATCGTTGAAGTCAAAGAGGCTTTTGATATCCTGACCACTGATCGGCCCTTCAAAGAGGTATTCGACGTTTATCGTCCTTCCCCGTGATACGCGATTCACTTTAGTATTTATGACGATGTCCTCGTGCATGCTAATGTGCATTCGTCGTTATCTGTCTCTAACGTTTTTACAAGATTCGATGTTGTAATATTGCAATGTCACTGTGACGGATATTAAACCGGAATATTCGCGAAAATCTCTTTTTTATTAACTTAAAAATACACCCGTTTATGTGTAACCGTCGCTTGAACCTCGCTTTAGATGAAATATTCAAAATAAAATCTCTATATAATGTTTACGCATCTCATATATTAAAAAGCGTAACAGGTGAAATAATGTATCAGAAAATAAAGTTTCGTATTTTGAGAGATAGTAATTACAATTTAATAAAAGAGCAATTATTGCCCACTTGATAAAATCATTATAAATAATTGTTCCTGCAAGTAACGAATAAAATGAAAGATAGTAATTTACTTACCCCAGGTTGCTTTGTCGTCATCAGATGCCTCCCAGGCTTCTTCTGCCTCCTCTTCCTCTTTCTTACGAGTTTACACTTGTACAAAGTAACACTCGCGAAAACATGGTTAATTACAATTGCGCGTTCAAATTAGAATAATTGCACGGCATTTTATACACTCCCAACGTTAATCGCACATCCGCGCACTTTACTATTGTGCATTACAACGAAATTCCATCGAAATGTGAAAATAACATCGGTAGAATATGATTTATTTAATATTTCATAATGTAATTGATAAACGTTAAAATACAAACTTAGTTACATAACGTAGTTATTCATTAAATATATTATGATGTTGTCTCGAAGTCAATCCGTTTCAAACACATTATGATAAAACAAAATTTGAAAACATTCTAATTTAAAAATGACAAACAATTACGAATTTAGATCAATGAAAAATTCAAAGCGCAATGCAGAATACGTTTGAATCTATAATAGTTCAAGTAAAATAGTAAATATTATATCTTCCGTATATAAATATCTGCTATCAAACAATAACAATAATATTAAATAAAAAACTCAGAGTGCGGTACGGAATATACTTTTTTCGGAAATTTGAAATATTATCCAGAAATATTATCCAGCGAGAAATGAGTCATCGAATTGATGTCAAATCGATATAAATATGATCATTTCAACATCAATTTGACATCGCTTCGATGTTTAATTGACGATAATTTCTTGTTGGATAATTAACAATTTATTCATAAAGAATAAAATAGACTGTATGTTTCTTAAAATTATATATACCAAAAAGATGTGTATTAATTATGCAAAATAGATCATCTGAAAAATAAGCGAAAATTAAAAATTGTATTGTTTGAATGCTCAAAAAGTATTCGTACAGACGAGAAATTTAGCTTCTAAAATCAGAAATACATGCGAAGCTCGTTTGTTTATTTTAGAACAAAATGTATTTGTTGTATAAAATTGCTAATTAATGTTTATTTTCTACAAATAAGACATTTTTTATAACAAATTTCCTTGTACGAATACTTTTTGCTCTATATATGTATATACTGGTATATATACAGGGTGTTTTAGTTAAGTGTGTTCCCAAACTCAACAAAGCGATTCTTTGGTTTACTTCAAGTAAAAAAGTCCATATAAACATGTGTCCTAAACGGTTTAGTTTCCGAAATAAAAAAATTTAAACGTGTAGTAATAATCTGTTTATTTAAAAGAAATACAACTTGAACTAGTCAAAAACATAAAAATAAAAACAGGCTTAAATTCTTCTGACGAAATAAAGCAATTAGATGAAAATGTCCACCTTGCGCCATGATACATCCGTCTTCTCAAAGATTGACGTACACGCTCAAAGATACCAGGTGTGTTACGTATTACCTCGCATGAAGCAACTATTCGATTCCTCAAATCATTCTCATTCTCAATTGGGGTGGTATAAATCAATGATTTCAGATGCCCCCAAAGGAAATAATCCAAAGGATTTAAGTCTGGTGATCTAGGAGGCCAAGGTTGAGTTAGGCCAAGGTTAGTTCCTGCTCGACCTATTCTGTATTTCGGAAACTAAGTCGTTTAGGACACATGTCTATATGGACTTTTTTACTTGAAATAAACCAAAGAATCGCTCTATTGAGTTTGGGAACATACTTAACTAACACCCTGTACATATAATAATTTGTAGTCAGATAAAATTGTGTGAAATTAGAAAGTATTATTTCACAATATTCAAGACGATAATTATTTAAATTAAAATTTAAACGCTTGGTATGTTTTAAACAATGACAGTAACGGTAATATACAAGCTTAAATTAGGTGACAATTTTATTAATATAAAATTATTTTATATACTATTCGATAATTATTTCCTTAGTGCTACAATTGCATTCAAAGATACTTGTCTCATAATGCATTTTGAACTTTTATTTTAAATGTAATTTTTTTTTATTATTTTAACATTAACAACGCAAAATAATATTCAAATTG
This sequence comes from Trachymyrmex cornetzi, assembly GCF_001594075.2. Taxonomy (NCBI): domain Eukaryota; kingdom Metazoa; phylum Arthropoda; class Insecta; order Hymenoptera; family Formicidae; genus Trachymyrmex; species Trachymyrmex cornetzi. The sequence continues at coordinate 129,999 of NW_017297029.1, forward strand.
AATAATTAGAGTAATGAGAAGCTATATATATCTTAATTATATATTGATTGAATTATAAATAAAAATCAAATTAAGATTAATAAAAAAACGGAATATTTATTGTAAATGTATTTTATATTAATTCTTAGTACACACCTTAGTTTTTGACACCTTACTACACACGATGCGCGAGTCTTTGGTATCCTGGATTAATTTTTTACAAATATATAAAAATTATTTAGCAATTTTTACGTATATTTTTACACCTTTAAAAAGTTATATATTTATAATAAATTGTGTATAAATTGTTGTATACAATTGTTATATATAATATTATTGTATATAAATCAAAGAAAAGAAATGCGCAGATCATAAATGACCCAAAGATGTATATTAATGGTTAAAGCCTATTCTACATAAGACGCAGGACACGAGTCGCAAGTCGCAAAAAAAACTAGAAACTAATCCAACGTATTTTAATTATAATATGATTGTAGGACGCAGAACGCAGGACGCAGAAAGTTGGGTGGAACTTGAACTTTCGCGTCCTGCGTCTTGCGTCCTACGTATTGCGGTCTGCGATCTATTACAATCTGAAATACGTTTCACCCGCGACCTGCGTCCCGCGTCTTAGGCTTAGGTAGATCGAGCTTATAAATCGTCCAACGCTGCGTCTCGGCGAGACCGGTCACCGGTAAGAGATAGGGGTCGCGCGCCGCGTCACGTTTTGTTTGTTTTGTTTTGTTTTGTTGCACTACTTACAGCGCGATCACGAGATTCACGAGGCCGCCGACGCCGGCGTCGCGGAACGTTAGGCATTCGCGT
>NW_017297029.1:130836-155965 GCF_001594075.2 Trachymyrmex cornetzi
CACAATCGCCAATCGCTAGTGTGATTACGGCTTTAGGCTTATAGGTAGATCGAGCTTATAAATCGTCCAACGCTGCGTCTCGGCGTGACCGGTCACCGGTAAGAGATAGGGGTCGCGCGCCGCGTCACGTTTTGTTTGTTTTGTTTTGTTTTGTTGCACTACTTACAGCGCGATCACGAGATTCACGAGGCCGCCGACGCCGGCGTCGCGGAACGTTAGGCATTCGCGTAACGAAACTGGAGTCGGTAAAACGTTCCACATGCTATCGCGCATTATCAAAATGCAATCGCGCCAAGTATCACAAATCACCGGACGAACATAACTATTGGTCAGTGCAATTAATGAATTCCTACGATTAACGATCTGTGGCGACAACGGTTATTTATCGAAGAAATATTTCGCGTAATTTATTCTCACGTTTGGCATTCAAACGATTCGGATAGAGAGTTAACTTATTGTTTTATAATATTTTTACAGGCTATAGCTTTTATTTTAAAGCTTCTTAAATTTGAATACCTATACCATTCAAGAGTCGCGCTTTGAAATAATTCGTCTAAAAATAATTTGTTTAGTCTATCTTGTCTTTATATTGAAAGTGCGAAATAATAATCAAATCGAGTAATTTTGAATAATGAAAACCTATAATATTTATCTCGATGTCTCTCGTTGAATTTATATGTTTGTGTTGAAGTGTACAATACTAAATTTCAATTGTATATTTTCAAACCATCTATCGCGCCTTAATTAGTCAAAACTTTGTTATCTGAATATTGTATGATATTAGGATTGTTGATATTATTTTTGAATTTTTTGGTCATTAACGAAACATTGCTTGTACGAAATGGTACGGATTGATAATTAATGACTACAATCAATCACAATTGACTGCAACGACTAATGACTACAATTCAAATTAATCGTCAATATATGATCGTAATTAATTTCATATTTCATTATTTATTAACCGCGTATAACATAAATTCGGGATTTCTGTATCGGTGATCTGTCAGAAACTTGTACCGTTTGAGATTTGTTCGTTGTATTAATTTGTGAAATATCAATTGTAGTTTTCTTCATCCTATTCGTAATTCTTTATCATCTAGAGATATACAATAGTGTCTCGCGCCAATGTATGCGCATCAAAACCGCTTCGTGTTTCAATATATAATACAATAATAAAATACGCGTCGTTCATTTAACTTGGGAGTATCGTATCAAATATATAGTGCGATTGTGATGAATTATGATTTCGAGTGTCGTGCGAGTGCCACAAGGGACAAGGAGAAATAAAGAAACAGGAAAGGATGAGGAAACCTGGAAAAGTGTTAAACGACAGTGGAGCAACTACAGAGTGAGTAACTTATACTTAAACGAGACTGTATTTTTGGCGAACACGAGAGCAAGACTGGCCGAAGTTATAAAGGACGAGCTTTATTTAGCGTGAGTGAAATTTTCATTCGACCATCGGACTGTGGTCGTTACATACATATATGTATACGCATCCACGCGCACGTGTGCTCCCGAGACGCAGATCAGAGTGTGCGTAGGTATATCGTGAGAGGGTGCGGAGAAGAGGGTGTACCTCCACCGCCATTCGAGAGTATTATTGCGGTGCTGGTCGGTCGACGATGGGCGAACGGCAGATATATCAGCGGGTTGGCGTTTATGTGGCGACCAACTGTCGAGTTAATATTCACGCGATTCCGACCTTCTCCTCCCTTCGACCTCCTTCTCCGTTCCACATCCTCGTTCCGAACATGCGTTCGAACGACCGACGACGTCGCAAAATTCTCTTCTCTCTCGCCCCTGATATCGGTTGCCGTTGCCTCGCCATAACAACTACTTTGCGCATATCCTTTTACGCGAAATTTATGTATGTTATGTTGATGAAAATTCTAATTACCGATCTTACTTTCACATAAACCTTATTTACAAAATAACAAACAAGATGACTGAATTAGTATACTCGTATGTATCGTATCTGCTATTTCTTATTCGATAAAATTTTTTGCCTTTAAATATTTCTTTTGCAGTAATTTTTGCAGGTTTTTTAAGTTTTAATATCGTCACATTTTCTAGCTAGTTTGTTTGCACTACTTTGATTTTTAGTAGTCACATGTCATGCTCAAAAATCTTTTACTTTTAATCTCGTAGCTTGTTCTTAATTATAAATTAATATATTTGTAAATTTTGATAAAATATGATTAAAAAATTAATCCTTTCTGTTCGAAATTTCTGTATTACCATATTTTTTTGCGGTATTTTTTAATTACTCGTATTACTTATTTTCGTATGTATAAATTATTACCTGATGTAGATGTGGAAGAGAAATCGTACCGCTGAAAATCACTACAATCGATATTCAAACATCCCGATCCAAAGTTAATTATTTGAGAGTAAAAGGATTTTCCGTGCATCTCGACTTGCCTATGTTTATATTAATTTTAAATCGACGAGTTGTAAATGACGTTTTACTATAAAAATTAGCAATCAATTAATAATAAATAACAGTAATAAATAAAAAATTAAAAAAGTCATTAAACAATTTCCAATCTAAATGTGACACCGTTACTTGGTTCATTCAATATGTTTGACAAAGTGCTTGCTTCAATCTCACGCTTTTTGTTGCAGTACGTATGGCGTATGGCTTACCCTATGGCATGGCATCACGGAACTTCGCACTGTGCGCCCTTATTGTCACCTTCTGCCACGTCAGTCTCGGTAAGAAGTCTCGAATATACCACTTCGATATAAGGTAAGTATAATATTTCCGTGACGCGTAGATCTTTACGAGAGACAGGTAAAAAAGAGGAAATCGTCCGGGGGAGTTGCGAGGAGAGAGAAGCAAAAGTTACAAGTTTTTAATCCGCACGAAATGACAGAATTCCCTCCTTCCCTTCTACCCAAGGACTGCCGCGCCGCGCCGCGCCGCGATTGGTATCGTGCCCGTTACTTTTACGCCGCCTTTCTTTGCTCCAGTTACGGTAAGAATCAAATGGAATCCTTCTCCAAAGACGTTGCTATCGGTAGCCTTTCGCGTTTTCGCGAGAGCTTAAAAAGAATCTCCGCTTAAAAAGAAGCAGGAATTGCAAAGTAGCACAGGCCGCCAACTCCTCTCTCCCCCTTTTTCTCTCGGAAAACGAAACGCGCTCGCATTCTCTATCGTTACGCTTATTTATTTATTATCTCTATTCGTTTGCATGACCGTAAATTAACTTCTTTTTTTTTTAATGATATTTAATCTTAAACTTACAGAAATCTACGTATATTTATTACATTAGAATTAAAACATGAAGGAAATTTGATAGAGAGTTTACACTGAAAAAAATTTTGGTTACTTTTGGTCTAATGAATGATTGTTAAACAATGTCCGACTTAATGTAGTTAATTCATTGATACAATAACTGGATTCATTTATATAATTATATATTCATTCTTGCAATGAATTCTAGTAACAGTTTTATAACCTAAATCATTATGAGAATTTATTGGACCAATTTTCATAATTTTTTCATAATTCAGTGAATATTTTATTGTATTTACGTACAGTTTTTGTTCGTATTTTACTATGACATTTCAGTGTATGAATGCAATTAAACCCATCGTACTTTATTAAATTAATATGTAAAACAGTAGATTTTTGTAAATATAAAAAATAATAAAATATGAGAAACGTATTTGTAATAATTCACATATACCTGAAACATTTATCTTCTTATAATTCAATATTTATAGAGATTCCTCTTTAACTCTTACAATACCATGCTCAATTCCTACCATCGTGGTTCACCCGGTTGAACCCGGTCATGTTTTCGCCTATTTAAAATGGTTCAAAAAATCTCTAAAAATTCGCAAACGTACATTCGACTTTCTAGAACAAATGTTTAAACTTCATTTTGAAAAATAACAAAATGTAGTATAATTTAAATTATCATTACCGAAAGAAGCAGGGAAAAAGTTAGGAAAAAGTAAGGAATCGCTCGGTCACTAGTGACCCACGATGGTAGGGTACGGCAATGTGGGAGTTGATTTCTCGACATTACACTGTACATACAAATCACAGTGCATAGGTCGTCGAGTACTCGACTCGCATGTGCGGACCAACGAAAATATTGTATTACCTGCTCTTCGGGGGATAGCCTTTCCACGCGATAGATCATGATAGATGATGATTACTCCACAAGTCAGCGAACTTTCGCTCGGCCGTGTTCCACGTGATTAATAAACACTCCGTTTCTCGCGAAACTTTCTCTCTTTTCTTCGTGCTCGCGTGTTCGCCTCGAGCTAATCAAAAGGGATACAGGAAGAATATATATCTTTTTTTTATTTCACCTATTAGATTCTATTCCATTATTGCGGGGATAATCAATGCACAATCTCCCTGTGTAACGTCATATCGAATTGGCATCCGCCACGCGAAAACGCGAAGGGTGACAATCGTGATGTGAGGTTATATGGGGTCCATATAACGGTTCGACGTGATTAATCAACACCCCATTATACGGCGCACTGACTGTCCCTGGATGTTGCATAGTAAAATACGAACAAAAATCGCGGTTCCAGAAGATTTATATGATAATAAAATAGAATGTATATTAAGTACTGAGAGAAAAGTTTTGGTGTTTGTGACTATAACTCACAGTAAAAAAAATTGTATATTTGTGTCGGAAACGGTCCATTCACATTCCGTGTTAACAATTTGTGTTGAATTTTTTAACATTGGAGTGTTAATTTAACATAATGTAATTATGTTACTTAAATATTTTGTGTAAAATTGATATTCAATGCTTCTTAATGTCAAAGTGACACAATTTATGAGTAAGTAAACAAGTAAAAATAATGTGTTTTAAAACGTAAATTCTAAGATAAAAAAATGAATGAAATACGTGTTAATTTAACATATCATAAATATTAATTTTCTGAAAAAAAATGCTTCTACGGTTTCTTACAAACTATGTCGATATTATCTTTTTTGTATTTATTATTTTACATAATATTTATGTGACTTCTAACATATTCATCTTGTGTTGTTTAATTAACCCGAAAATTTGAGTGGATCGTTTGCGACATGCGGTATGTGTTAAATTCGACATATTTTTTTCCGATAGTGTACATATTATCTTAATTATGTTTATTATTGCTGTAATAATTTATATATAAAATATTACCGATCCAAAAAATAGATATAAATTATAATTGAATTATTAGTAATTGCATCGTTTTTGTGGCAATAATAATTATATTTTATAATCATTTTTGGTTCTAACTAGATATATTTATTGATAAAACTTACATATATTTATTATTACTAACATTATAGCAATAATAACTGTAATTATGATAATATATAATTATCATAATTATAGTCACAAAAACTTTTCTCGCAGTGAAGACTTATGAAACGTTACAGTCAAATATATATTATTCGTTCGCAATAAATCAAAAAATATACAAGCTAATTTTTATCTATATCTATATTAAGAAAATATCTACAATCTCTTTAAAAATTAATTTTCATTAAAAGTTGACGTATTCAAAGTTACGCATCATACAGGACACTTATAGTAATATAATTCTACAATATGCTATCCATAGAAAGAATGATGAATATCGCACGATGATACGGTTGACCGACCTCTCGTTACATGTATAAATAGCATGCAGCGATCTAAATTAATTTTTTGTTCGTGCGACGCAAAAAGATGATGGGCATTCTTGTATTGGAGGATCCGAAATTTCTCTAATACGCCGTCCATACATCATATTCGTATCGACGGCAAGTTGGCCGCGTGGTAGGCTAATTAGGGATTAACTTTGCTGATCGTTTTAGCCGTAATCGCTGGCGCATAATCGCTAATTGCACAATTCAGGACAAACGCCGCCCAAGTCCGAGGTCCTGCCCGAATTTCTGGCGCTCTTAGAAAATCACACGGTCACTCAAGGTCGCGACGTCTCCTTCACCTGCGTCGTTAATCATCTCCAGTCTTACAAGGTAAATGTACTCGCGTTGCTCTCGTGCGCATGTTGTAATTAGCTAGTCGATTAGGGCCACCGCTCGAAATAGTAAGTAGCGTGGCCTAGATCGTATTTTCGCTTAATATATCGGATGTAGCTCAGACAGATTGTATTGTCGAGTAATTGCGATGTAACCATCTGGAACTATATTATTCCACCGCTCGATTATTAAGCGAATATTATTAGAACATGTTATTTCGAGCAATGGTCATTCAAGAATGAAACTGAATTATGAAGCATAATGCGCTACCAATGCCATATAAATACTATAAATAGACGCTAACCCTGCAACACAAAAAAAGAGTAGAGGAAAATAATGAGCAGTAATATTAATAATATTCTCTAATAAGCCAGTAGAATAAAATAAGTAATATCAATCAAATCGAATCAATATTCAATTATTTAATACCTATTCTGTAAGACTACACTATAAAAATTATGTATCCCATGCTGTTTTGAAATACACGAGATATAACTTAACTCTCGTAAAAATGTCAGATATGTACGATCCATCGACTTTTTCGATTGTCGTTTCTTGAACTCCTAAGGGAGAAGCCGCGAGCGACGCTACAAATGTCAAGATGTTTGCCTTGGATCTGCATAGCGAAACAATGTAAATCAGACGAAACCGTCGAGTATTCGCAGCATCTTCCAATGACAAAAAGACAAAACCGGAAGAACGTATCGAGGCAACAAAGAACACTATTTTCGTATCAGTAAAACTATCTATTTCGATCGATCTTACTATATGCGGTTTTCTCTATTCGTAATATTTTTACAACGATTACAGATACGTGAAGACCGGACGTTAAAAGATTGTTCGAAATGAAAATCTCATCAAAACTCGCGTGTCTTCTCAAATTCAATTTTGCAAATATGTAAATACGATCGAAATAAAATAAATTGAATAAACGGGAATAAATTAAACGTTAATGACAAATATTCAATGACAAGTTTAGGATTGATTTTTTCTTAATATTATTTATTATTGTCGTCTTAACTTTCATCTTTAAATATTTTCGCAATAAAATCTTAAATTAAGATTCTGTTAAAGCACACTTACCATATATATATATATATATTAGCTAAACAATTCAAATTTCTTATCTATTTACTCTTCCAAGCTTTGATTACTCGCAAAAAAGCCCTTTCAACATATTTTCAATCGCTGATTACTTGAAAACCACCTCGAAATTTTTATTGCAGGGAACTTCACCTCCAAATAGGTTGATTCCATTTGTCACGTTTGTTCTGAAGCGAGAATATATTTGTACGTTTATTTTACTGAACGTTATCAATTATTGTTAGCAATTTAGCCGCTGTATCGACAGGTCGCTTGTTTTTCCCAATTGTTGCCCCATGTCAACATTGCAACGATTTAACGCGCAGAAACATTCGCTCTTCGTGTATTTACAATCACTGACTTGTATACAGGAGTTTGCGAAGGAAGCGTTCGGTTGTGTGTACGCGCTAGAATCCAGGAAATCTCTTCTGGGACGGACCCTGGTCACGAGTAATTCACTTTCAAGAAGAAGTCCAAGTTTTGATTGCGTGCTCAGATCGCGACAATCGTTTCTATCGCGTTTCTAACGCTGTTGGAGGGTGTTCGTGGAGATGCTCGCCGTCGTCTTCTTGTCTGATCTCGTCGCTCGCGGCTGTGCCGAAGGACTCTTCTCTCCCTCCCTCCCTCCCACCGGAAAGAGAAAGGAACCGACGGAAGAAAGGACATAAATCAGATCTGCTAATATAGCGATGCTGAATAGCCCTGATTTTTCCCGCCGTTCTCCTTTTTCCCATGCAATTCGCGCTGACTTTGCTACACCGTTTATACGCACCTCATGTACTTCAACCAGACGGCGATTAGATGGGAAACTGTACAAAGAATAGGCGTAATTTTGCAACTAATAGCGTTGAATTTAAATTTATGTAACTCAAAATTTTATTACACGAATAAAGTTCTAGCTGTAATAAATAATGATAGAAACATTTAAGATGTCCATTTAGAAGAAAATTACGTGAAAGAAAAAAAAATCTTTAATGACTCTCCATACATCTTCCTATACGCATTTTTTATACATATGTAATCATGATACTTGTATCTTCGTGCAAAGTCAGAGAAGCTTCAATCTCAACTTCGTTCAATTTCCGATCAGTTACTGTAATAACATTTACCTTTTTGTTTCCCTTCCTATCTCGTTTAGATGTATTGTTGGCATAGAGAGAAACCTCGCGTGCGCGCATGCAAAATATTATCTTTTTGCTTCCTTTTTCTTTGTCTTTCTTCCTTCTGTTTAATCACGTACAATATACATTTTTTACGTGACTTTATTTTTTACTTCTTTCTGCAATGTGCACATTATACTTTTCTAAATGGAGAAAAGAGAGAGAGGTATATTTATGTTTTGCGATAGTAGGAAACGAAATTCGCGTTACAAAAACGTGCTTGTTCCCGCATCAAAATATCTGCATTGAAAGCTGTTTAATTGGCAGCTGGCTCGAACTCGTCGTTGCGTTACACGTAACCGCGTCTCGTGCATCCGGTAACATCTAATCTCAGAAATTTAACCCTTTACCGCAGTCCCGTGTAATGATCGGTGCAGCCGTATCTGAAGCCTCCGATGCTATATCTCTCCGCAGGAAATTCAAGCCTTGTAATTAGACTCGCATAGTGTTACGTCGGTGATGTATTTCAAATTGATTGAGAGAGATAAAGCTCTTATAGAGAGTATAGAAAAATATTAAATATCTTATTTCGGAAATAAAATTCTTTCGCTGCAAATACGTGTATGCCAATACGAGTTGTAAGTACGAGTAAATTTAAAAACGTGAAATTTTTATGTACTATACGTATGGATATCTGAATACTAAACTTAGTAACTGAATACCACGTAATACCACCGTAAATGCAATACCCTGAGATGTAATGTCGTGTAGATCATGTCGCGTGCGTCAGACATATCAGATGTCTATGAGGACACCTGGCCAATTGCTCCTGATCCGCGATGGATCACACGGAGATATATGTATAGATTCTGGCGAGTGAGTCGTCGCTACAAAAGCTTTGTTCCCAACAGGTAAATACCCTGCTCTCTCTCTCTTACGTATCCGCGTGCATACACCTTAAATCCCATTGTTGATCGAAACGCAGCGACACGAGCTTTTGTTCGCAATTTAAAAGCCCTTTTATCTTGCTCTCATTGACTTCACCGCCATCTGAAATATGACAGATCGAGCTACCGATCCGTGCCAGCGCGAAAGAGAAGGGGATTGGCAAGCTCGAAATAGGGGTTGTAGCAACGTAAACCTGAGCGGAATTTGAGAGTGCAGCTCCAACGTCGCGCCAGCGTCTCAGTATGAATACCGATAAGCGCCTTTCGCAAGCACCGCGACGCTTTTTAAGCACCAGCTCGACACAGTGCTAATGAAGAGTTCGCGCCTTTAGAGACCCAATCTCCTACTTTTCTCCTTTTGCAAAATGCAACCACCTCTTTTCCCATGTGAGAAAGAGCAAAAACCTCTCCTTCCGCATACATGTATACGTATACATCCTGCACGTTATTTATCTTTATAGCATTCTTTTGTCGCTGTTTTTTTAAGAAGATCTAATGAAAGTCTTGAAAGTTATATACATATCATCTGTTTAATATACACATTTCTTAATTACTTAATTTATTAGTTTATTTATATTAATTCCTAGATCAACTGTAAAGTGCAATCGTTATAATTGTTATCGTGGTTTCTTAATAGTTTGCTCAATAAATTGAAAAGTGCGTATTATCTATTTCCGAGCACCGTGTCATGTAAAGCTAAATAAAATAATAGCGCATCGTGTCTTACAATTTTTATTGCTATTTCTAATCAGTTATCCATTTCTGTAATTATGGCTGCGTTCCATTTAATCGCAACTCTCGCGAGCATCGTTTGTCCTTGTTTAATATTTGATAAACAACAAGGGTAAAATGATTCCACGAGCGTTGTCAGCGTTAAATGGAACGCAACCTATACAGCAATTATTTATATTCGAAATATCTATCGTGTTTATCATCGAAAACTTTCGACTTTCGAGAAAAATATCTTTATCAATCTTTTTATTTATCAACCACTCACATTGATATTTACGATTTGCTACATAAATGTTGACGCAAATAGTATTGAACAACTGCAAGTTAAATTAAATGTATATTTTTTAAATCGCAATTGTGTGTGCGCGCGCGCTGGCAATACATTGAAAACATTTCAATATTTACGATTACTAGTCATAAAGAAATACATATTGACGTTTATAAAGACATTTATATTACCGAAAGATATTTGCGAAATATATTCGTCATGCGAGAAAACTTTACCATTTGCGAAGTTCTAATAAATTCATACATATTATAAATTCGGTGAATTTGTATCACGTGAAACATATAATTAATAGATATATAGATATTAATAATATTTAATGTCGGCTGTGCTTTATAATTATTATTCCAAGCATTCTGTATCTAGATACATCGTCTTTGTCACTGTATGGGCGAAATGAACATCTTTGTCACGTCACGCGCAGGTCGCCTGGATAAAGTCGGATTCGCGTGCGATTTTGGCCATTCACACGCACATGGTGGCGCACAACCCACGCTTGTCTGTCACTCACAACGGCCATAACACATGGAAGCTGCACGTGACTAACGTTCAGCCGAACGACTCCGGCACGTACATGTGTCAAGTTAATACGGATCCCATGAGGAGCCAGGTCAGTAGAGCCGTTGAACATTAGCACGACAGTCATCGCCGTTCTCTATCACGTTCTACACTGCCGCCGAATAGGGGATGATATGTCGCTCCGACCCTCTGTATAACGCAAATGCCGCGTGAATGCAACGTATACACGCTGCGTACGTCCGTATAAAACGAAGAATATTCAGCGCGGAACTAGGAAACGCTCGTGTCGCGCGACGTAAAGTTCTTTTCTGATAGTTACTTTTTTCGAATTCAGCTAGAACGAATTTTTTTTTGTTTCTCTCGCTCGAGCTCGCGAATGAAAGAGAAAAGTCAGCTCAGACTACGGAGATGCTTTTATTCTTTATTAGGATCTTTTTTTTTGTATAAGATTAATTATCGTACACAAAGGATATCGATTCGTATTTTAATTTTCTTTCACCCGTTTTGAAAATAATTAAAAACATATCGAAAAGAAAAACTAAACACTGACAATATTAATTGATGTCTAAAAATTTAAATTTGATATTATACTCATTCCTTAAATTCTAAGAATTAGAAAAAGATGAAGAGCAAATTGAACGGAGATTAAAGTTAATCTACATTGGTAGAAATAGACATTAGATATTTCAAGACTTTTTCTTATTGATTTTGAATTGAATTGAACTCTGTCAAGTACAGTGATTAAATTGTCGACGAGATCGATACTTTTTCGAGTAGTAACGAATCTTACGCGTAGACCGGCCACATGAAGGTCGTGATACCACCCGATATCATGGACTTGGATAACACCGCGGATATGCTGACCGCGAAGGAAAACGGCGATCTGATGTTGCGATGTCGAGCTACTGGCAACCCGGAACCGGTGGTGATTTGGCGACGGGAAGATGGCCGTAACATCACGCTGAGGAACGAGAACAGCGTTAAGCGAAGTATGATGCTATGTAGTTTTTAGACATTCGAACGAATGCATACAAGGGAGTAAAAAAATTTTACATTTTTAAAAAGACATAAAAATTACGTTAGAAAAGAGAAAATTATATAAAATATGAGATGAAAATATTTTTCTCCCGATTTGCATAAAAATTCAAAGAGACAATAATACGTTTTGCAGTATTCAAAAGAACGGATTTGCTGAAATATTTAAAAATTTAGTTATAGACACAGAAAATAACTTTCAAAATGCGTTTTGTAAACCACACGCCTTACAGAAAATAACAATGTATCAATCAGTAAGATGTAAAATGTTAAACAAAATTGCTAAACAATTTCTAATAATGTTAAACAAATGCAAATGTCTCTAATTAAAGTACATAACGCACATCAAATGTCTAGATTTTTTTCAGTATGTAAATTGACGCTGAAAAAATACTTTTTGAATATTCCAAAGTAGCTGATTATAACATGTGTCTTTTATTATTGAATTATAGTCCAATAAAATTATTTTCAGAATTATATTTAGCTATAAATGTTTAGATATTTCTGCAAAATCGATTCTTCCATTTGTATAGAAAAGATAATTAATGTTGACAGAAACACGCTTATTACGTAATTCTCAGGGTACAGTACACTCAAAGGTACAATACATGGATAACAATAGAATAACTCATATTCCGATTTGATTAATTGTTAATTAGACAATAATGCTTAAATTATCGTGTGAAAGTAAGATGATGGCCAGTTGCGGTCTTAAAAGTTGAAATAAAATTCCATCACACCTTACCAAAGGATGCTATTAAACGCGAAATACGTCATCACCGAAGATAGATGAAAATTCCCACCGTCGGGATATGACTAATGATTATGATGCCGGGTCTAAAAGAACGCGATTGGTCGTGGCTAAACGAAACCGTATGTCCAGCGATTTATCTTTAATTGATCCATACGGTGTGGATGTGATTTTCGAGATGAAATATTCCCCTACAAGCGGATCACTTTTAAAAGAGCGACGGTGCACGACGACGGTGTCCCGCGGAAAAGCAGCCATCCGATTAGCCTTCCTGACTGTGAGTGATGGATGTTGACTTTACATATATTTCCTTTTCGCCGTGGCCCCCCCTTCTATCGACTCGCGAACCCGATTGCAATATCCAGTGTGTACACTGCGTCGCGAAAACGTTATGCCGTCGCGATATCTCCACCCCGCCAAAGTGACTCCACCGTCTCCTCTCTGCCGTAGAATCACACATTACAACGCCTGGTTTTATATTGTTTCGGAAGCTTCTAATTACCATGTTTTTATGCGACAAGACGATTTCACGAACTCACACATTCCGCAAATTATTATATATAAATTTTCGAAAAGAGTGGACATTTCTTTTCTCATGATTGAAGACAAGGAGTAATCTACAATAATAAAAAATATTTCATACCTAGCTAGAAGAATTTTTATAAACACAGATTTCTTACTGAAAACCGAGACAAAAATTGTTATTGGAATATTGATATAGTTATTGATTAATTATCTATTACAATTTTTTTATTTTGCGAAAAAGAAACCGTGATGACACGGATAATATGTAGTGCATCTTTTGCACAAAAGAGATGATATTTGAGAAATGATATCGGTTTAAGCTTAATGCGTCGAAAATTGAGAGCGTCTGAAAGACATCTGTATTTTCGAATCTTTCATCCTTTATCACGTCGGAAATGTTAAAGCAGCACGTACATTTGAGGGCGAGCAACTTCATCTGCGCGGTATTCAACGACAGGAGATGGGATCTTATCTCTGTATCGCGTCGAACGGAGTGCCGCCGTCGGTCAGCAAGAGATATTACGTCAACGTCCGTTGTAAGTGTACGCGTGTTGCTCCTAGGTAGCAACTTCCGTTCGACCAAGTTACACGACTAATTGCATCTTTCTCGTTAAAGTCAAACCGCTGATTAAAGTCTCAAACCAGTTAGTAGCGGCACCCGTCGACAGCGACGTCCTTCTTCAGTGCTACGTGGAGTCTTCGCCGAAGGCTCTAAACACATGGTACAGAAATAATGGTGAGAGATTTCACACCGACTTTCATTCCACGTGTACCAAATACTTGTTTATTCCTTTCGAGCACAGCTTAGTTGCTTCGTAATTGCCTCTTTCTTTTATTCCAGTCATTATTTAAGATAAATCTTTTCTTTATCTATTTCATCGACTTGTATGTATATTGTATTCGTTGGCACTCTTCATCCTAGGATTCGCAAAAAAAACTCAATAAAGGTATATATAAAGCATTTCATTTTAACTGAGAATATTATATCTACGTTAACTTTATTATACATGCACCGAGATTAAAAACTATAAAAATTTTTAGATAGCTATTTGATAAAAATTCGATAAAAAGTTAGATAGTTCAGCAATTCTCCCTGCAACAATAGCCATATCAATTTTATTATTCATTCCATTGAATTATTAATTTTATTGAAAATATAAAAATATGCATTTCTTTTATATTAATAAAAAATGACTCTATTGTCTTTTTTCCCCGCTCCTCGGAAAAGCTTAAAATGAAAAAGAATTTTGTTTTCGAATATAAATTATAAATCTATATATTCTCGATAGAAGAATTATCTCTGAAGAGAAGATATTTACTTTAGGAGTCAAACTACTTGAGAGCGAGAAACACGATATATCAGAAATAATCATCAACGACTATGCATATCAGCTAAATCTCACTGTCAAACGCCTTGACAAATCTGATTTCGGTACTTACACGTGCTCCGCTGAAAACGCTTTTGGAAAAGCGGAAGGATCCATAAGACTACAAGGTACAGTAACAACTATTAATACACGGAGAAGATTTTATATTTAAAATTACTATAATGTGGTAGTAGCTACCGTCTTCATGTAAATTATAAGTTTAAATGCTATAGTTATTTTTTTAAAAACAATAGTATATATGACGTAATTTTTACACTTTTTCATAGTAAAAATTAACTGTTTTTATGTTAGAATATGGCTTAACAAAATAATTACTTTATTTATGTGATAAAAATTAGTATTACCATAGTAAAAGTTAAATTGGAATCATGTTGTGAGAGTTCATCGAAAATACAAGACATAGTAAAGTGTAATTTAAAATTGTATTAAAGCTTAATATAAAATTTTCTCCGTGTATAAATGTAAAAAATTCATAAATTAAATATTATAAATCCATAATCTTATCAAACTCCGTCGAAAGTATTTATATCTATTTCGTCGTCTTATGATTTTTAAAGAATGAAAATATGATACACACGTAAAGAACAAAATGGATTGTATCCCACAATTAATTTATATATGTTTTATATCTATTAGACTCTTTAAAATGTTTATGTCATCTGGCCTCTTAGTTGTCAGACAATACCGATAATCGCCTTTGTTCTACTCTCTGAAATCGAATTTACAGAGCTGCAGATATCCAAATCAACGACAGCCTCCACACGAAATACCGAGCTTATCGAAAAACATATCTGGCGGAAGCAAACGGAGAAGAAGGGAAAGAAATACTCGTACGTGCTTAACAAAACGGAGTCGGATCTGACCCTGAAGAATGTGGGTCACACCACGCCAATGTCCAGGCGGAATTTGTCTAGCTCATCACCGAATATCGCGAACAAGTCGAGAATCTCCGCGTTTCCGCCGCCAGCACCAGCTCCAGCGCATTCGGCGCCCACACGATTGGACGGCCAGAACGGCGTTAAATCATTACGTGATTCGCGATTATGTTACGTCGGTTTCGTCGTGATCGTCCTGATGATTTTAATTCATGATTGAAACGAAGAGCAAGACATTTCGTAACGAGATCGTTCATTTGCAACGAAATCGGATTATTTGTCGTTATTTCGATTGATGAAAGACACGTAGAGTGGAATTACGTGTAATTGATATTCAAGTAATTTTTTTGCCATGTTTTCGTTTAGGTGTTAGAAAAATGTGATGGAGATATCGAGAGAATCGATATTTTGCTGTAAATAATAAGACATTTTTATGACAATAAATGTAGTTACGTCTAAAAAGTAAATGAAATCACGAAAAGGTATCTGAGAAGTAGGTGCAGATTACGCTGTTAAAAACGCACGCTTATAACTGCCATTATACAAAATTCTAGATGATACAGTATTTGCTAATATTCATTTTTTTATCGAATATAAGGCGATAAATTGACGTGCAGCATTCTTTTGTTTCGAAAAAAGGTCACCATTTTATACATATTTTCAAATAGTAGACATTATTAAGCATAAGACTTATAAAAGTCGTTCCAATTGATTCGTGTAATTACGCGCGGTTAATAGATAAGCGTATACATCGACAGAGTAATTAATGAGGGGTCCATATTAAGAACCGACTGAATTCGGAATTCGTTGGTCTTTCGAAATTGACTGAATTAAATTTATTCGTCTCTAGGAACGGTCGTATTTAACGAGAATTGTGACATGTATATATGTATGACAATAAATGTTGTTTTTACTATCATCCGCGAGCGCGACTTTTCTCTTTCAGGATGTCCCGATGCTTTTCTGGCGATAAAAATAAAAACGCGCAGAAATTTCAATTCAATTATATACATGCTGATTTGCGTTATCATCGACAGGAAGAAGAAGTCATGAGGATGTGCTGCCCACATTGTATGTTTTATCCATCGTTCGCTGTCTCGAGGACTTAGTTAATTCAATGACTTCATCGCGAACGAATTCACGACGATGAAGCCTTTGTTAATAATTTATCTTCTTTACATGCTTTTCCAAGCGGCTTTGTTGTCACCATGTGTGAAGATCGCGTATAAACAAACGAATGATGTTGGCTTTCGGTGCAATGAATTAACAACGCTACGACAGTACTTGGACAAAGCATGGACCAACACGACGATCATTGCGATTTTTGATTCAAATATTCCTAACATACCCGGGTAAGAAAAAAATTATTCGAAGATTGTAAGAAAAAATTTATTGAATTGAATTATGATATAATCGATTTTTATCGTGATACAGAATGATGTAATTTTATTTTATCGTGTATTTCGTATATTTTTCTCCGATATTTATTTTTTGAGAATTTGTTCTCTATCTCTTTTCATTTATTTTATGGATATTCAGTATTTCCTTTTAAAATTTGTATACAAATATATTTCGGAATATTTGTGTTTATTTTGAATAATTCTGTTTTGAATATTCATTTTTCATCGAATATATTACACGCGCTTTTGCGCCGACGTGAATTTCTCGTGTCTTTGACATTTTTAATTTGCGATTTTTTTCACTTCATTCTGCTAAAGACATAGTTTTGCGAGATTCGGAGCGACTCTCATGACCTTAGACCTGCACGAGTCGGGCATACAAACGTGCGATACTCAAGCATTCATAGGCCTTACGAAATTGAAGAAACTGATGCTTTGGGGCAATAAATTGACGTACGTGCCGGGAGATTGGTTCGTGAACATGTACTCCCTGCAGACTCTGGATTTGTCATTCAACGTCATTCAGTGGGTCGACTACACGATCTTTCAAATGCTCAGTAATTTACAAAACTTTTACTTCGACTATAACCAACTTAACTCTATCGACTACAACATGTTCGCTTATCTGGGTAATCTGAAGAAAGTAAAATTCAGCAAGAATCCGTGGAAATGGGCGTAAGTTAAATCGAAATATCGATAAAACATTAACAAAGAGACTGATTAAGCTATTTCACTATTAACTTTGATTAATCTAATGAAATTTTTCTTTTCATTGGTCTGTAAACTTTAATTATTTGAATAAAAGAAGCTCAACATCCTTTTAAATATAAGTAAAAAAAAAACCCTATAGATAAAATAAATAATTTTTTTTTTATTTACTAACATGTATAACGCGCTTTCAGGTATCGCGCTCGTTTGACGTGGCAGTTGGAGAACCAAAAGGTTGAAATACTCGACATGTGGGAGGATTGGAGCTGGATGAACGTCATGATCAAGGATTGCGTCGAGAGCGGCCGCGGCGAGTTGCCGAGTGACAAGGTGCTTGACTGCGTCGTGGAGAAGCTGCTCGTGTTCACGTACGAGACCTTTACCGTGCAGGAGAGAAATAGTATGGCCGAATGCAGCAATCAAACCAGTCGATTAGTACGTTGTATGAGACCGAGCAATGCTACCGGCAACACCGATTACGAAACGGTACGAAGGATCCTGGAGGATTACTCCACGATTCTGCCCTCAATGCAAAGAGCGCTCAGCCCTTTCTCATTGAAATGATAAACGAGCTATGTCTCCGTCTTCTTAGGGATTTCTTTTAGGATAAAGATAAATCTTGAGGCACTTTTGCCTATAAATTTATAACTGTGTACTCTATAATTGCGAGAACTCTTAATCGCTACGTAGTAGTAATTAGTATATATCCTTAAAAAATAAATGAATAAAAAGAAAAACGCGTAACTATATACTTTAATGTATAGCGTTTTATATGTATATTTAAGATCTGTATTTAAAAAAAATATGACAAGTATTTCTTCTCTATATTAATAGAATAAGGAAGATTAAAAAAAAATAAGATTATAAATTCGTACAAAAATAATAACTTTATTAAATTAATTTTTTCGCTATGCAATATAAATTATGCATTATGAAGATATTATGAACTAAACGTAACATGTGATCACAAATTCGATGTAACACACTGTGCGTTCTTTCAATTAAAATCTTTCAATTCAAATAATTATTCTGAACAAAGCTGATATCTTATTTAAATTAAACATAGAAATTAATTTTTTTGTTACATATACATAAAGATGTATTAAATAAAATATAATACAAATAATAAAAGTAAATAACGCTCGAAGTTTGCACAGCAAAACAATTCAAATACACGAGCAATACAAGATGTTTTTTATTAAAACCTTAAAATTAATTTAACATACCATTAATATGAATATAACAAATAGACTTTTCGACTCACAGAGTCTTTTTCAATATAATTAAATAAACCTATCTATTTCGCTTGACAATATTGTAAATCGAGAAATAATTTGTCCATGTCAATTGATGATTATCGATGGTGAACCAAGTCAATAATCATTAATTGATATGGAAAAATTATTTCTCAATTTACAATATTGTCAAGTGAAATAGATAGGTTTATTTAATTATATTGAAGAAGACTCTGAGTCGAAAGGTCTATTTGTTATATTCATATTAATAGTATGTTAAATTAATTTTAAGATTTTAATAAAACATCTTGTATTGTGCTCGTGTATTTGGTCATTGATATTTAAATAAAATATCTTTTAATAACGTGTAATAAACATATAGAATTTAAGAATTTAAATTTAGATAAAATGAAGTAATTTTTAATAAAGTAAAAAGTTACAGAATCCCTTACAGTGTATGAAATTTGCAAGTATAAGACTTTTTGAATAATCAAAAACGAATAAATATATTTAGAAATAAATTCATTACATTGTAAACTTTTTAAAATAATAAATTTTAAGATAATTTTTTTTAAATGGCCATCAGTGTAAATACTCATAAATTTTCATTGTAGATTGTAAATCATCAAATATACATAGTAATTTTGCACAAACTTTAATCATTTTTTCTTTCAATATATCTTAGACACTTTTTGAAAATGTCATTGTTTAATTGTAAGAATTGTTATTTAAAATTGATTTTTGAATCAAGAACTTTGATAATTGTTATCATTAAAATAAGTGGCCGTTTGTATACATCATAGATAATATCTGTATAGATTAAAATTTCATCAACATTGTAATGTTACAAATTTTAGTAATTTAAAATTAGAACTATCTTAGACATTCAAATAAAGTTAAATATATCTTGAGCATCGATATTCCAAAATACACTGTCTTGGAATTGTAACTTAGAATCAAACGTCGAACTGAAATATTCTTCATTGATTACTATCAACATTTGACACTCATTAAAAAATTTTTTGAGTTAAAATATAGAGATGAAGTAGAGTTATCGACCTCTTTTTTGCAATGCGTCAGTAGCTTTCGCGTGTGTATATAACAATTAAAAAGTAAAACTGGAAACAAATGTTAAAGTAATAGTAACTAATCTAATTTTGAACTGGATGCCAAACAATCGGCGTACCAATCACAGGGTTAATGTCCATTCCTGATACAATATAATGTTGTTCGAATAACTGCGGCGCTACAAAAATACGCGCAAAATATCATTAAAATGCGACGCATTGTGTATTGCAAATATTTTTCGAGGCAAACAAAGCACGAACGAGATTTCGCGGTAAACGGTACTTGTCGATTACAATTGAAAATCGAAATTTTGTAAATATTACGCATGTTTTTCGTTGTTGGAGTTGAATTAATCCGCGTAGGAGCATTTTGTCAAAATCGCCTTTGATTCAACACGCGCAAATAGAGAATGAAATAATCAAAAGCTTTTAATATAACACAAGCCAAAATGTTATACGTACCATTATTCGGGAACATACTAGTCAAATATTGGTACACTTTAATAGATGCCTCGCTCATGGCTTTATGTTTCGATGCCACTGGCTCCCCTTGAAATTCGCACATTATAAACTCACCTTTACGAACAATTACCTAAAACATAGTCACACAAAAGAAAGCAGTAAATCATTAAGTATGAATGAATGAAGAAAAGATAAGAAGTCGCAAATTTATTAAAACGTTTACTCTGCCAATATATCCGGATGCATCCAGTATTTGTATGCAGTCAAAAATGCACGTAGCATCGAATCTCTCCTCGACGAAGCTTTGCAGGGTCTTCATCTGTGCCAGGTATACGCTCTTATCTTCGTGTGTTTTCGTGAGCATTTTGCTGGAGCGCTTCTTTCGTTCTTTTGAACACGGCTTTTCGGTTTTTTGGACTCTCGAGTTGGTTACCGCCTCACGAATGTATCGTGCTCTTTCCAGGATCTTGGACGCTCCAATAGGTTTCGCCCAACGGATTTCCCAACCCTGCTTTTCAACGATGCTATCCGGTTCTAAAAAGTAAAATTATTCATACAGACAACTAAACGCGAATCTATTTTTCATAAATTTGAAATAAAATAAAATTTTTTGGGCAAAAAACCCTTTCTGTATAATCTGTATTTAGCTGAAAAAATATTAGTAACATTAATTTTTTAAACACGATGTATATATTAATTTTAGAAACAAATATGATCAGAAAATAATTTTATTAATAAGATTAATTTCACGCGTTATCTATGTATTATTGGCTGTGTTCAGCAGCCAATAATACATAGCAGCTTTGCAACTGTTGTTAAATTCTTTAATATAATTGGTCTTGCCCTTAATTTCTCACTGAATCTAAATGTATAAACCAATCATATTCAAGAATTTTATAACAGTTGCAAAGCTGCTTTATCTGCTGAACGCAGCTATTATAAGTGGTAAAAGTACGAAACGCTATATTTACAATTAATAATCTACTGACAACCAATTTTCTACGGATTCTGTCCCTTTAAAATTTGGTAAATTCTGTCGAAATCATTATATTTATTCCTTCGCATTCCAAGTCATTTATATTTTCATTATTTGGCTTTAGTTACACTACTGATATACTCACTTTCCATTATGTCCATTACAGTCTTTGCGGCTTCGCGATTCTCATAGTGAACGAAAGCGAAGTGATTGATCTTCTTTAGCTTCAATATGGGCACGTCCGTGTACCTGTAGAGAATCTCTCTTACCTTCTGTTGCGACATATCAAGGGCGAGGTTCCTTACGAACAGAGCCGTTACCTATTTGTCATCGTGTATGATATTGAGTTAGTACACTACATGTAATCTTGTTTCATGTCATTGTGTATATAACACACACACACACACACACACACACACACACACACACACACACACACACACACACACACACACACACACACTCAGATGTAATTTTGTTGTGGCAGACTTATTTTATACCAACGCGTTCTTCTTACAGAATTTTTTCAGAAATTACTGTTTTTTGTCAAATACAATCCCCTAGAAATTAAACGTGAGAGATATTTATTTTTTTTTATAATTACGCAAGGGAATCCGGGAAAAACAAGGTTTTATAGTTATATAACATTATATAAAATTATATATGAAATATATCCATATATAAACATATTTCCTATCATAATACATATACATATATAATTATATATAATTTTATATGTATAAAATATTTTTTTGCGGATATTTATTTATAAATTTGCGATTCAATCAACGTCGACTTTAATTAAATGTAAATAATGTGAACATAACATCACTATTCATATTCTATAATATTTGAAAAAATATCTATATTAGTCATGCGTTGTTAATAAATTTTTGTCTGATAATAAAGTTATTAATAAACTATCAAACGTGTAAAAGCCAGTTATTTTTTAATTTTTCTCAATTCGAAATATATTTGTACATATTACACACAATCTGTACAAATGCTCCAATTTATTTAATCTCCGTTTCGATAATGTTACATATCTAGTACATTTTTTGTTGTATTTTATTTTACGTAAACATAGATTTTTATATTTTTCTTTTGTTTATATCGATTATCTGTTTAAATATCACGTTACGCTGCATGTATCATTAAATTTAGCAATAAATTAATAAAATACTAATCGAGTCATGAAATAAAAGAAAAACTTGTATATTAAATTAATATTAAAAAAAGACAATACAGATAAATATGAAAGCAGATTTTGATAAAATGTGATAGTTTACCGTTTCCATGATGTCTTCGTCGATCGGATCGCCCGGCTCCGGATCCGCCCAATCCACCGCGATCTCATGGTCCCACAACATCACTTTGCCGGGTATAAGCTTGCGCCTGGCCATCGCGGCTGCCCGATGATCTTTGAATTCGACGAAGATAAAACCACGATTTAGATTGCGATCTTGGGCACTCGGGTAAACATAGATGTCCATGATGCCGTCCAGTATCTTGGTCAGCTCTTTCATGAATTCAGGCTTGGTCTTAGTCTTGGGCACGCCGCCGAAGAAGAGCCGACAGTTGTCCATGGACTTGACCACGCCGATGCGATGACCCCGCCGGATCTCGTAGCCGTCGAGACGCTCGCACGCCATCCGGGCAACCCGCGAATCCTCGAACAACGCAAATGCGTAGCCGCGCGTTGACCCGGAAAAATCGAGCATCAATCGCAACTCCAGAAGTCGACCCACTTGCTCCAGCAACGGCATCAGCTCGTCCTCGTAGCAATCGCGCGGCAAACGACCCAGGAACACCTCCGCACCCTTACCACGTTGCCGTTCACCTCGCGCTACTTCTGGTGCCGTCAACCGTCGCTGGCCGTTCTCCTGTACGCGAATTCTTTTTTTGCACAGTTGGGATAAGGTGCATTCGGGGAGACGTTATTAGCGCATTCTATCCTTGCTTGTTTTACGTCTAATCAACAACGAAGATAGAATGACAAAAGTAGCGCTAATTATATAGCGTCTCCACGAATTGCAAACGCACGAATAGTAGGAGAAAGGAGGTTTAGATGTACGTAAACATATTAATTATTTAACTTGATTAAGATAATTGAAATAATTAAAACGGAATAACGATAACTTCGTTTTAACTAATGAGTGGACATAAATGGGTGAGAGAGAATCGGATTTTTTAATAAATACATTCATTAATTCGACTCTGATTAGCTTTTTATTAACGAAAGACGTAATCTATCCAAGTTCATTATTTTATAAGTAGATTGATATAAGACAAATGTTATAGAAAGGTTCATACATTACTTATTACACTTTCATATAAATCGTTCTTGCCGACGTTCTCAAATCGTTATTTCAATATTTCTCAACTTCTATTCACAATGAAAATATAATGTTATGTCTGATGACATTGAAGGTATAAATGAAAACTAAGACAAGAGAAGTTATAAGTTAAATTTTTATAAATCACACTCATAAATATTTTTTCAATCCAGCAAATTAACAAACTAACGTAATTTTGATATAAAAGTAACAGCTTGTTTGCCGAGAAGTTATTATTTCAATTTCTCTTTGCGATAAAAAGATTATTCTCTATATATGTTTTTGACGAGTGTACCTTAAAATTTTATACATATATTAAGATAGTAAAAGATAATACAAAACATGAATTATAAGAAAATTCACTGCTATAAATCACTCCCGCCGATGTTCTCGAGTCATTATTTAAATTTGTCGAACGCCGATGGAAAAACTATAAGTTTTCTATCTGCTATATCAGTAGTGAAAAATAGGAGAGGTAACCAGTGAATGTCTGTACCTGTACGAGGTCGTAGTGCGTGCGACGCTGCATCTCCAGGAGTCGCATGGTGCGTTGGCACTCACCGGTGAGATTCGTATCATCGTGGTCACTCATCGTCATCGACGTGCAATCACGCGAGCTGCATGTAGCGAACTGATCTGCAGAAGGATCGGAGTTTATTGGAGGCGCGTAGAAAAAGTGGGGCGAGGTGAATTTAGGACTTAGGGCCCGATTCCAGGAAAAGTGCGACACAATACGCCAAATGTTTTTCTCGGTAAGTAGAGACTCGCCGTTTTATTTATAGTCCCCAGTGGGTTTATATATTTTCTTTTTTAAACTTCTTTTATGCCCAATTTCTTATTCACTTCCAGAAAAGTTGCGAATAACCTTATCCAGGAGATATCTCCATTGTACTCTGGGAGATATCTCTTGGATAAAGTTATCTAGAGGTGAAGAGATTGGACATTAGACTTCTATATATCGTCCTTCTAAGAAAAGCTGTTTGAAAATACAATATTTTTTTAAGAAGTTTCAAAAAAAAACTCCACTTGCATTTTACATTTATTTGTAACTCGGCGAGAGGCGCGTTTATATAAGAAAAGCCTGGATTGTTAATTATGTTAAATCATTATTTAATATTTTTATATTATTAGCATTATTTAAATCTTTCATTTTCGTAATCAATCGTCAAATTAATTTACATTCTTACAGTGATATTATTTTGCGCTCGAATACATAGTTTACAATGTAACTTGAATATTCAAGATCAGACTGTATGAAGAGAATATATATGATAGATTATAAGTTTATCACACACAATAAAGCTATGAAGGAGTAGATGGAATATTGCTAACATTGATATATATTTTTGTGCGTGATAAGAAAGCTATCGAGATGGTGGAAGGCGATTAGAAGGCTAACTTAGAATTTTATAGTTCTCTCTTGTTCCACGTATAAACAAAGCGAGAAAGGAGGATTCTCAGAAAAGTTCCCAGGCGAGAAATAAGAAAAATGACTATACCGGGTTTACACTCTACTTTATTGTTGGAATATTAAACCGCGCGTTTAGCTTTTATCAGGGAATGGAAGTAACTCGTTACTTGTAACGAAGTTACAGTTACAAGTTACTTTTTTGGTAACTTTACTAGTAACTGCGTTACTTTTTTTCTTTGGTAACTGTAACGGTAACGAAGTTACATTTTTTTGGTAACGGTAACGAATTTTACAGTTA
>NW_017297029.1:156426-158705 GCF_001594075.2 Trachymyrmex cornetzi
TAACTGTAACTTGTTACTTTTAAAAAGTAACTTTCCATTCCCTGGCTTTTATCATGCATTTTTTCTATTTAAAAATGCGAAGCTTTTTTATTGAAAAGATTAATAAGTAGAAATATAAATTTATATTATTTCAACAAATTTACGAAATGTATAATTTGGAGTTTTTCCTATAATGACTTAATATTAAATCGAATTTATTACGGAAGTTAACGTAACATAAGTCAAGTCAAAAATTAAAAACGAATTAAAAAAAATTTATTATACAGGGTGGGGAAAAAGTATGGAAGCAAACAATTATTTCCGAAACTATTCATTTTAATAAGCACCAGGGATTGTAACTTTGCAAGTAAAAAAAGATGTTGAAAAATCGTTTATAAATTCTATTTCTTTGTTTCTCTTTATAAAAGAAGTAGATGTCAGTAGTTGCTAGGGAATTAGTAACTGATGGTAAGTGATAAGTTTCAGTCGATAACAGATAAAAAATTTCTCTTTATTATTTTTTGTACTGCTACCGTACAGTTACGCCGTACACCGCCACCTCGTGGCAGTACAGTAACAGTACGGTAGCGGTATCTTGTGCGGGTATCGCACGCTTGTCTATCTGGGTATTTCGATGCGAGATTTTATTATAAAATATATAGAAAATTTTGCATTGTGAATTTAACGTTAATTAAAAGTAAATTACTTTTAAATGTAATTACATTTACATACTTTTTTTTTGTAAAATTTATCACATACATATGTAATGATTTCATAGAATATAAACTACTTGAAAGAGAAAAAAACTGAGGAAAATAAAAGCCATTAGCATTTAACGTTTCAAATATATTTAATTTTTTAATTATACAATTTATATAACACATGTACAAAAAATTTGCAGAGTTCATTTATTTACATATTTACACATTAATAATCTCCAAAAGGTGTAATATTATAGTAATATTATAAAAGGAATTTCTTCTTTTCTGTACAATTATATGGTATCCATATCGCAGTCTGTATATTTGGTATCATCTTTCATATTGTAGAGCGACTTTTGCGAGACAGGTGCTCGATCACCGAGGTACGTCCTGAATTGTTCATAATAACTGACTAATTCATGAATTTTGTCACTGATATCTGGGCATGCAATGCCGCTTTCAATTATATGACTCAGCCTATCACTATTATCCGCACAGATCGAAAATTGTTCTATGAGCTGTAATTCCTCCTTCAATGTCGCGTTCAACACAGCTGCCTGAAAGAAACCGTGAGTTATATAATGCTTAAATGCCGCGGCATTTACATATAGCGAAAATAGCGAAGATATTTTTTTTAGTGATGATTAAAACTATGATATGTACTCGTCTTGCTCTCTGCTGGAATTCTTCCAATTTTCCACGTATATTCTCAAACTCCACTTCTGTGTACTGTGTCTCTTGAAGTTTATCCTCATTCGCCAAAACATTGTCGGGTACAGTAACAAATTTTCTCACAATATTCTGACCAGAATAAAATAAGCGATTAATGTCATATGTACAATTTTTATTATAGTTTTAACAGATATATTTTAAATAAAAAAACAGGCATAATATAATTAATTATAAGTGGATATAGATTGTTTAGTTCAAACATAATTACCTCTATGTTTTTCAAATGAGGTACAGAAGCTGCATGGTACGCCTTTACAAGTTTTTCCTCGTTTGCCTTTAGCGTGGCCAAATCAGAGTCTGATTTACACTTTTTTTCCAATGTTTCACACAATTTTCTGCTCCTAGACTGTATCCTTTCTATCACAATATTCTCGACTATAACAGACCAAAGAGAAAGTAACAAGATTACCATGAGCAGCCATGCATAATTATTCATAAATTAGAAACATGTAGTTGGACTAATGATCATACGAGAATGCTCGCAACAGTATTTTTATTCACATATAAAGTGAACAAAATAATAATCTAAAACTAGATTTATACCAAAGCTATTACCAAATTAAAAAAAAATTTCAATCTTTATTCTCAAGTAGGATTAAGGATTGACATTTTGCTTCTCTTCTTTCAGTAAATTTTCCAAATGTAAGGAGTTATACAGCAATTACAGTTGTATAATACGATTTGATGATTCACAAAAGCAGAAAAAATCCAAAATAAAAAACCAAAATTATACAAGCATATCATGGAAATTAAGAGTAAAAAAGGATTGGCGAAATAAAGAACGCGTTTATCGGGACGCTTTTCACCAGCAATTGGCGTCTTTCGCCAATCGGCATCGTTTATAAAAGCAAGCTTTTGCGTTCGCGT
>NW_017297029.1:158819-160079 GCF_001594075.2 Trachymyrmex cornetzi
CCCGTCCAGCGACAACGAGATTTTGACGCGGACGCGAGGCTCGCCGGTAACGCCTTAACGGTCGGTGCCCCCGCCGGAATTCCTGTCCGTCCAGCGTTTCCCAGCGAAAAGTGCGATCTGAAAAAGCGTTGCACATCGAAATTTAAAATGCAGACGACGACTTACTAGTCGCGTATACGACTCGAGAATGGAATCCGAACAGCTGCATCTCGTATTCCTCGCGTTTGCGCTTCCGTAACTCGGAAGCGGCGTCGCTCTCCATGATGAGACGAGAATCTTCTACTTTCAAACCGGCAAAGGTCCTCGATACCCTCAGACTTGCAACTGTATCCGGCGTCGGCACTCGGCCGACTCGGCGACGGGCGGCAAACGGCTGCTGAGAGTGCTGAGCTGCTCGTTCCTCTCGCACCAGCACGAGAGCACCTTGACTTGACGTCCGTTGACAAATGAATATGGCGTCCCTGCTGGTCCCTCCGCTTGCCCTGCGTACGAACGCGTCCTTTGTCCCAGTCCCGTCTCCCGTCCCGCCATGTTCGCCAATTGACAAGTCGCGGGATGCGATGGCGGCGATGGCGGCGATGGCGCAGTGGGGCACGCTGACAACGGCCACGAACGGCCCCCAATCCCAATCACGGATCAAAAAGAATCTTTTTCTGGTAGCGCCGCCTCGGACGACGGATGTCTTTCAAATTCGAATCTCATTCACCATAAATTTCGATCGGTCACGAGGAGAGCTGTGTCGATAAATGACTTTGACAGAAATGCATTTTATCGATGAGGAAAGAATTGACCAATCGCAATGGTCATCTGATCAAATTGTTCAAATGTGATTTGTTAATTTTTTCTCTGTCGGAGATCTCGGATCGATTCCTAGCATCGTGGACATCGGGCTTAAAGCGGGAAGCACAGCCTCTTGCATAAGCTCTGTGTCAAAGCGCTGTTGCCCGTATGAGGATCCGGGCTTATGCAAGAGTCTGTGCTCCCCGCTTTAAGGGGATGCTGGAGTGTTTTGTTTTATCATTATAATTTTTAAAGACTCTTCTCTTAAAGCGATGTTAAAGCCTCCTGTTTTACCACATTTCCATTCGGTGAAAAATTTCTGTATTGGATGTACGGATTGCAAAAGTATTATTGCTTAAAGTACGCACAAACAGGACCTCAGCTGTACTGGATTTCGTGAGAAAATTGAAAAAAAGTTTCAGATTCGTTAAAAATTCACTTATTTTTGGCTCGTACAGCTGTCACCTCAGATATATATTT
>NW_017297029.1:160161-160714 GCF_001594075.2 Trachymyrmex cornetzi
CAGCTGAGGTCACATTATTGAAACGAACGATATCGAGTTTGTAGAACTATAAGATTGAAAGTCTAGAAAAGAAATATTTCCACCGAATAGAAAATACATGTATACAGGTGCTTTGCGAAGACTGGGACTGTCAAACTGTCAACAGAGCCGAAATTCCGTGTAGCAGTAGTTGCGCGGTCTTTCGATAGATTATGCTGGCATATGCTAGATAAGAACAGATGTATGCGTTTGAGTAAGACAGAATGATATATATATTATATAATATAATGTAAAAACTAAATCAAAGATGTCACCACTATTGTCGAATTTGGAATTAAAAAAGTCTGTACTATCGACCTTGATTGAGTTGGGTATTCGGTTTAGTATCCTCTTAATGCCCGTGTCACACTACGGATTGCGAACGCGGATCGGATTGGGATTGCGGATCGCGGATCGGAACTCAGCCAATCAAGACAAGGCAGTTTCGGATCCGGATTGTAGATTACAGAATAGACGGCTCTCTATTTTTGCGATCCGTAATCGTAATCCAAGCCAATAAAACATCGAGTTTGGT
>NW_017297029.1:160973-257837 GCF_001594075.2 Trachymyrmex cornetzi
ACTCAAACGCATTCATCTGTCCTTATCTAACATATTGCAACGCCATCTCTTAGAAAGAGATCAACTAAAATACTGCTCGGTTTCATGTTTCACTAAACAGTCATATATCGTCGATTTCTCACGCGCTAGACACGCAATTTCATTCCTTGCGCTAATCTTTTTATTTAGGCGTCAAAACTTAATTCTAAAGATACGACTGTAATCGTCTATTTATTCTACATGCTCCTGCCCTAATTTCGAGCATATAATAACGTGCATATAATTTTTTCACCAAGTAAATGTTTGGTGAGCTGATAGCACATGGATACAGGAATCTGTAATTTATTATTTTTCCCAGTTTTGGACACAAAATACACCAGGAGCAGGTACATTAGCACGGATATTTCAATCGTGGAGAAGGAATTTTTATTCTGTGCAACTCTAATTCGAAGAACCGCGCAAGGAACATAAACGCTTGCTTTATCGGTAAAAAAGAAGACTCCAGCATCCCCGTAACGTCAGTCGCGCTTCTCTTACAAATCTAGGGCTGCTGTCTATTTGGATGCTTTCAGCGCTTTTCACTACTTCTATTCTCATTTTACGTCTAATAAACGATAAAGACAAAATGATGATTACAAGTGCTTAAAGCGCGTGAACGTCCAAATTGATCGCAGCCTAGGATTCTATTTGCAGTTACAGGTTTTGAACCGTCTCTCATGTCCTCCCTCAGATTTCTCTTTGATCTCGGCTAGATGGCACGACATGTTCCTTTTTAAATTTCAAATTAGTTTTGTAAAATGACTGTATACTTTGGAGATTTTTTTATTTCTGTATTATATACTGCACTAAAATTTTTTTTTCTTTAACTAAACATTAATCTTTATTAAACATATATCTACTTCACTTTAAGTTTTAAAAGTGAATATACTAGTATGCTAGTTCAGCTATAAAAAAACAGATTTTTTATTGTTGACCAATAAGTAGATTATATCACTACTTCAAATTACCCCTACAGCATAAAGTTGCACAAAAGTTGCAGTAACACTGCTGCAACATTGCAGCAACATTGCATGTTGTAGCAATATTGCAGAGATTTTACAGCGATATTGTTGCAAATTATGTGCTCTATATGGATGAGGAGGATAGCGCCCAACGTTTCTTTCTTTTTTTTCCCGAATAGAAACATTTTTTTTCGCAGAGATGACTGATCCGGATAGTCATTTGA
The DNA here is from genome assembly GCF_001594075.2 of Trachymyrmex cornetzi. Lineage (NCBI taxonomy): Eukaryota > Metazoa > Arthropoda > Insecta > Hymenoptera > Formicidae > Trachymyrmex > Trachymyrmex cornetzi. Next base: position 162,178 of record NW_017297029.1, read on the forward strand.
GCTTAGCACACTCATTAATATTGCGGACGTATACGTGCGCACGCATACAAGCGTATTTATTATTATTATTAGACAAGTTCACACGTATATGCTAGCATGCTCACGTTTATATTTTATCTTTGAAAAGAATCCAATCGATTTATCTTAAACCTCAGCCATCGTGCTTTATTTGGCTATCGCTAGGAAGGAGGCAAAATCTGATAAATACGCAGTCCAAAAAGTTTTATACATTACATATTTGTATTGCATGTTCGATACCATCTTTTATACTCTTACACAATAATTACGACAGGTTTATAGTTGCGACACACGATTCGATAAATATTAATTGGATACACACGCTTGCCTCTTTCGATGAATTTTTATGCTTCCTATATTTGCAAATTCACTGGCACTCGCAGTTTGCGTTGTTATTCATGCGAGTGACGATAACTGCTTGCGAGGGCTTCGTTTGTTATCGTACGCACAAAGCGGAAATGCATGGCACCGCGTTCACCTGGCGGACACGAATTTTAAATATTTTTCAACATGCTTATATAATCAATGCTCGGCTAAACACGATTATCCCCTTTTTAAAACTTGATGCATTTTCATAAAAATCTCGAAAATAGAGGAGAAAATGGAGAAACGCCGATGCATTTCTTCATTTGTCTTTTGACTTACTTAATTTACTTATTTTCTATATTCGAATCTATTTTCGAATCTTGAGTTTCACTTCGACGATTGTTCCAGCAAACATTTCACTCGATGTTAAATGCAATTTTGTCTGTACATATTTATGAAATAATTTAAGTTGACACGTAAATTATAAATGTTTGTCAATAACATACAATAAGTTTTCACCGAGAGTTTGAATCGGGTCAGAGTCGAATTAGAGTGAGCTCTGCTTATAAGTGAAAATAAAATTTTAAGGTAAGATTCAACTTAAAAATTTTTGGTATTTCCACTGTAAAAGCGCCCGACTCGACCCAATTCGAATCTTCGGTGGAAACTTATTACAATTAGTAATAGACTACTGATTTCTTTTTCGAGCGCGCTGCATGCTGAGATCATGCAGGAAGCGAATTGAAGGTTATCGAGTCAAGCGTTAATTTTATCCGCGTGATATTACACGCGAGGTGTCTCTCCGCGTAAGGATTACGTTAATACAATTGCTTATCTGCGGCGAGTGAATCATGTCTTATTAGCGCATGTGCAGTTAAATACCGAGTATATATCTACCTTTCCCCTGACAGCATATTTATTTTCGGTGAAAGGCAATAGAAAAGCGATTCTTCGTGACTTTTAGAAAAGTGAAGTTCCGAGCGCGACTTTCTCGAAAAAAAAAACATATAAAGAGAAATTTGGCGTTTGTTGTAAAAATAACAAAGGCAATCTGCAAGTAATTCTACATAGAATAGGTTTAGTCGATTGACCGTCATGACCGAATGTGCATCTTTTCGCTGAATGACATCACTATTTTTTCGTGGTGGATTAGTCACGCCGTTGATAAGTCATGCTTGTACAGTTCGGTGACAACGTGTTAATGTAGTCCTGGCCAAAAAGAGAAAGTTTTTCACCGTCATGACGACTCGTGTATATTTAACATAATTGATCGTGCATACATATATTATTTATATCCAGCGCGAGACAGTTAAAATAATGACATATCTCGTTTTATCACGATATTCATTCATTTACTCTATTCGTAATATAAACAGAAATCATGAATAAATTTACTATAAATAAATATTAACCAAAGACACATAGAGAATGGACTGCGCGATCCGTATCTAAGTAGGGTATCAAATGTGGTCGACAATAATGAGAGAGAGGGACCGTGGGAGACGGCCAATCTCCCTCTCATTCTCTCTCCCATTACACCATTGAATGGAAAGAGATAGAAATGGCCGTCTGCCACGGTCCCTCTCTTTCATCCCTATCGACCATTTTCACACACGGATCGCGCAGTCTATTCTCTATATCTTTGGTATCAACTATAAGTATTTATTTAAAAAATGAAAAGAAGAATTATTTGACGCGATTTTAACTTGTGGTAATTTAGGAAAAGTTTAGAAAAATTTAAGAAAAATTTCTGAATATTGAAGTATGCCTAAATATTTTATGAGGCGGAACTTAATTTTTATAAGCTCGCTTGTCCTTGAGAGAGAAATTAATTCTATTTCTTTTTAAATTAATTTTTAAAAGAAGGTTAATAATTACTAAGGAGAATAAAGAATTTTTAAAAGAAGGTTAATAATTACTAAGGAGAATAAAGAACTTGGAAAATTGAAGACAATTATAATTTAAAAACCGTACGCTTATTTGTAACGGCAGATCCTCCTCATTAATTAATGAACAACTTTTGATTTCACAGTAATTACAACGTTACAATCTGCTTGTTAACAGATCTTCAGACTAATCATTCCTTCTATGTTGAAATCCCATGGCAATGATTCATGTTTCCTCCTTGTACGACTAATCGGATCGCAACGTAGGAGAGGAATGTCGGATAGAACCTTCGAGAGGGAAAGGACACGTCCTTCGTGCAATGTTGAAGTGGCATCGGCCACTTTATTTAGAAAGCGGGAATAATCGAGCGTTAAACGTCGTCATCGTGTTTTACACGATGAGCGAATGGATAGGACGACTGACGAGGAAACCGCGCGAGAGGCGGTACATCCATCACGTGCAAATCGGATCCCATATGTGTGCACGCAGCATAAGCGATTGTTGGCAATGTTGGCATGCCGGTTGCGTTCGGTTGCGTTTACGTCGCATACTTATATGCGTCGCAGCGTGCGCGCTGCGCCCGCGAGAAACTTTACACCTACTTACATTCATGTTTTCGCAGCCAACTTTGGAATTGGAGAGGCCGTGACGGATTTACCTCGAATCCAGGCGCACGTTAACATTAGACCGAAAGAAATAACGTTATGAAGTCTAGAAAAGCTGGTATACGTGACTAGATTTGAATAAACCGCACCAAGTTTTTATTACCAGAATTATTTGTAATCGCTAAACGTCTTGGATGAAACGCAATTTTACCTAAGAACAGTCTGTAAAGAAAAAGATATTTATGTACAGTGAGAGCAAAAAGTATTCATACAAGGAAATTTGTTATAAAAAAAGCCTTATTTGTAGAAAATAAACGTTAATTAGCAATTTTATACAATAAATATATTCTGTTCTAACATAAACAAACCAGCTTCGCATGTATTCCTGATTTTAGAAGCTAAATTTCTCGTCACGAATACTTTTTGAGCATTCAAACAATACACTGAGAAAAAAATACTGTTAATTCAATTAAAGTCTATATTACGGGCTGTCATAAATTATTATTTCAGTAATCAAGGCCTTTATGTTAATAAAAATATACATGAATTAATCATTTATGTTAGTGACAGCCCGTAATATAGACTTTAATTGAATCAACAGTATTTTTTTCTCAGTGTACAATTTTTAATTTTCGCTTATTTTTCAGATAATATATTTTGTATAATTGTTACACATCTTTTTGGTATATATAATTTTAAGAAATATACAGTCTATTTTATTCTTTATGAATAAATTGTTAATTATCCAACAAGAAATGATCGTCAATTAAACATCGAACGACGTCAAATTGATGTTGAAATCATCGTATTTATACTGATTCGACATCAATTCGATGACTCATTTCTCGCTGGATAATATTTACTTTTTAAAAATAAAGTTTTAAAAAAAAATATTTTCTTTGTACGAATACTTTCTGCACTCACTGTATATATATATAAAGTAAGAGAAACACAGCAGAGAGAGAACACGCCTAGATCGATATCGAGAAAAGAATACTTTCTGCACTCACTGTATATATATATATAAAGTAAGAGAAACACAGCAGAGAGAGAACACGCCTAGATCGATATCGAGAAAATCGGAAAAAGTGTATTTTAACGTCCGTGCATTTATATGTATAAGCGAACACGCGGAAACAAGTAAAGTAGAACGTGACATCGATAAGAAGTCGATAAGAAGGCATAATTGCAAATCTGAATTCTAGATCTTGTAAAAAGACTATTTGGCTTTATCACGTATCATCTAAGATTATGCGTGTCGCGTGTTTGCGCGAAGATAAGAGATACGGTGATTATGGGATCTTATAAATGTTTCCCATCTCTGAGTTAATATCTTGAAAATTAAAACTTGCACGTTACATCTTACGTAACAAATATCGACAGTGTTTTTTGTACATGTCTCGTCTTCAGGAGAAACTTAAGGTTCGTATTAATCTTTTACAGTGATTCACAAGGCTCTCACAAAACATGTAAAAGTGAAAACGAAATAAAATCGGACAAGCAAAAGTATACTTTGTTAAAATAAAAAATTTTATGACTCCAAGAATAAATCAAAAATAAGTAAAATATAACCCTCTCGATTGTGGGTGCAAATAACGGATACTTATAAGGCGATAAGATATAATTCGCAAATTGAAATATATGTACTTACCAATGATGTACTTGTAATTAACTTTGTTGGTAAGTACATTTCAATTTTCTTATATTTGTACTTTGTTGTTCGAAGAATAGCGTTTCTGAGACGTCATAATAATCCACACAAAAATATAAAAATTTTTATTATACAGTAAAAAAACATTTTGTAGTTATGTTAAAACAAATTCTTGTTAAAATTATTGTGTTGAATTTTTAACATATCCGAGTTTTAATTTAACATAATATGATTGCGTGTTATTTGAATATTTTATGTTAAATCAAAATGTAACATTCTCAGGGTTAAAATAACACAGTTTATAGGTAAGTAAACAAATAATATAAAAATAATGTAGTTTTAAAACATAAATTTGAAGTATAAATGAATAAAATGTGTGTGTTGATTTAATTTATTATAAATGTTAATTTTACTGAAGAGAAATATGTTCTGTACTACTAGTTACATATTTTATATGTAAACAAGTACAGATATTTTGTGTTATTTTCTTTTTGTAATAGTAAATATCTGATAAATCTATGTATTGCCTAAACTAAAAATGTAAAAATAGCATCTAATTTCAATAAAATTTAACATTATAAATGTGTCAAGTTAATATAAAAGTTGTTTTTAAGGTATGTCAAAGCATTACACTTCTTGTGTTCATTTTTTACATAATATTTGTGTTACTTTCTAACATATTCATCTTACGTTAAATTAACAGAAAAATTTGGGTGGAGCGTTATTTAAAATTCGATGTAGATACCCATAAATTGAAAAAAAAAGTTAAATAAACCTCACATGCGAGGCGAATCTTACACACACACATACGTGTTGCAGTAAAAGCAAGTGCATTACATAGGCACACACATACAGTCGGCGCGACGACTGCGCAGCCCGAATGCGCAGTCCCCGTAAAAAGCCGCTCCGCGCACCGCGCGATTCCGCCGTCGCTCTTTGGATACCGCGCACACCGCTGACACCGCGCGTGTTCGCTTCGCTCGTTCGGAGCTTCTCAGTTTCTATTCGGGGTTCGCTTCAGCTCGATTACCGTGCAACAGCGTGAGGACGGTACGCACAGTGACGGATACACACACCGTCGCGGGTGCGTTCGATCTTCGCCGCGAATCCGCGATTCGCGCGTCTCTCGCGAAATTCTTCCCCCGCGCGCGAATTATCATCGATCGATCGCGCGATCTCTGGATCCGAGAGGACCGGCCACGCCGGCGAAGATTTCTCTCACCTTCGCGGCATTCGATTCGAGGGGAGAGTGGTGCGCCCTGCGCATTTGTGCCGTTGATTGTCAAGTGATTTAAAGAGAAGAAGAGGAACGGACGTGTGAGAGAAACGAGGGAAAATGCTGCCGCCACGAATACTCGGCCTCCTGGTGCTTCTTCTCGCCGTGCAAGGTGAGTCTTGATTCCGCTATATTGACGCCTCCAACTCTGCATCGTCCGATCGACGCTCGATGAACGCGAACGTAACCAAGGAACAAGGTTGATGTTAAAATTATATTAAAGCGACCACAAATAACGTCAGCTTGCCACCCGGACTCAGTCGTAAAATTGTTAACTGAAAGTTTCCGAAACTTCTAATTTTGTTTACTTGGGTAAGTTATTTTATTAAAAACAAAAAAAAGAAGAGAGCACCTTATTTCTGATCGTTGTTATTTTATGATAACGCGCTTCTCTAAACAGAGACTTTGACATTTGAAACAAAATTTATCGGAGCTTCTGATAAGAATTTGTTATCTGCTCGTTATTCACCTCGCATATTTATTGTGTGCGAGGAAAATTGAACGTTTTATTTTCGCGCCGTTATGCTTTATGAATATTTTCTCTATGTAAAAATCTAAGACAGACTCGTATTTTATTTCTTGCTAAGATTTAAAGGTCAGATAAATACAGGTTGCGTGATTCCTATAATGTCAATTAATTTACGTCAATTAATTGAATATCAATTAGGATCAATTCGTATATTTAACGTCCATTAATTTAATATGAAATAATTCACATCGACGATAAACGAAAGAAATAGAAATGAGGATGAAAATAGTGCGCTGCGATGGTTATTGTATTTATATTTTTATCGTATTTGCCTGGGTAAAAATACACCGTGAGAATGAGCGTAAAATAAAACGGAGAACGAGCGTAAGAATTATACAAAATCATTTACGACGGAAACGTATACCCTGCCGTCATAAATCGTGCGAATTCTCGCTTGCTGTTCGTATAACTTTACGTACCTCTCTTTAAAACGTGTAGCGCGCTAAGAGCATTCCCCATTGCGAAACTGTCCATTTATTATCGCGCCTCAAAGGCATCGCTTCTGTAACGAAGACCGCGTTAAAGGCGCACGTTGCGTTATGATGATAGCGTGGAGTAGATCGCGGTAACAGACCATCATTACTCCAACATAGCGAGAGAACGTCAATATCGATCTTTGCTCGCGCCTCATTACTCGCCGGCAAACATCGAGATTGCGCTGGCGTGCATTGTCGATCCTTCGCGAGATCTTATTTAAAGATCGCGTTCACGTTAATGTGTGACAATTCACTCGTACGACGCGAAATCATTTTTTCAAAGGAGTAAGGCACGTACTATGGAACTGTTTAGAATGGATTCTGATCAGAATTATTCCATTTTCCCTTAAAAAAAAAGACTTTATAGAAATCTGGAGAATAATTGAACAATATTAATATAAAACTCAAGCAAATAAGAGCTAGAACACAGTTATTATTTGTGTCTGATTATACAAGTTTTTTTTCTTCTTTAATTTATGCAAGTCAAAAACAACAAATCAACGTTTCGGTTGTTTGCAACCATCAAAATCAGCAATCAATATAAAAAGGTGTATCTAATTATTCTTCGTAAAATAGAAGAATGCAAGTACAACTTCTCAAAACCTCGAGTGGTTCCTCATTAGAAAGTGAGAACAGCACTTCATATTCAAATTGTTACGTACTAAAACACGTATTCTACTATACAAAAAAAAATTGACATTAATCAACTCACCGGTTTTCAGAAATGGTTCTCTCATTCTGTTATGAAAATTTCTTTTAAAATTCATGTATCTCAGGAAAGTCGTTAGACATGTGTTCACGTCAGCGTCAGAAACACAATTAATAATACATAAAAGCTATATAAATCAATGTGCCGTCAAAAAGACAATAAATATATACAAATAGAAACAATCCAGCAAACATTGCATTACACATATAATACATTCCAAAAACATAATTGTTAATTAAATTGGCTGAAAATTAATGTATATCCATGGTGAAAGAATTCCGTATCTGTTTGTAAATTAAATGTGTTTGTTTGTAATTTAATATGAATCATTTCTGACACTAGTTTTTTTTTGTACAATAGAGAATACGTGTTTTTATAATTATTTTATTTTGCCATTTAGTATATAACAATTTTGATATTGGGTATGAAGAGCTGTTCTCACATTCTAATGAGAAACCACTCGAGGTTTTGAGAAATTGTACTTGCATTTTTCTGTTTTATTAAGAATAATTAGATACACATTTTTATATTAATTGCGGATTTTAAGAATATATTTTAGCCTGAAGATGGTTGCAAAAATACAATCGAAACATCGAATTTTTGTTTTTGACTTAAATGAATTAAAGAAGAAAAAAATTTTGTATAATCAGACACAAATAATAATTGCGTTCTAGCTCTTATTTGCCTGAGTTTTATATTAATATTGTTTATTGAGAGCTCTTTTCATTATTATTAAATAATTGAACAACTCCGATCGAAATCCAGTCTGAACGATTCCATAATACGTATGTAGAAGGATATAAGTCCAAACGTTTGCTTTTCCAATTAAAATATCTTACATGTTATCGTACTTTCAATCTACGTTGATCTATACACATAGAAGGTTTATTTCGTTTTTTTAATTGATAATGACTTAAAAAATATTTTTTAAATAATAGTGAAATATAGGAATGTTAGGACCGGTTTGTTTTGCGATATATAATATATGAATGTTATTTTATCGATCACGGTAACTAGCGTCGAAACATATGTCTAAACTTTTTTTGGGCGCCTCGAAATGAAAAATCGCATCCTGTAAGTATTCAGATATCAATGTAGATTTAAAGCGAATGTGGAATGAAAAAGGTGCCTTAACATCTTCTGTATGAATGGTTGCTAACAACAATAGCCACTATTGTACGACTAATCGGCGAGCACGTCGTGATCGCTGCCGCGGAAGAAGCAATTACGCATTAAAAAAAAGCTTAATTACGCTTCCTGGTGTACCTACGCACCGGAAAACATCGCAGTCGCGCCGGGGCGAGTCGGTCGCGTCACTTGAATTGATCGTCAAGTCGCTGAACAGTATTGATTACACTAGTTCTACTAAATTGCAACTAAAACAGAGAAAAAATTATTAACATTTACTTCTCTTTTTGAGCAGATTTTTGAAAAATTCCTTTTTTGTCTCGGAACGATTAATGTCGTTAACCTTGAACTAAGTAACGATTGAGAGATCACGTAGAAAATAATTTTTATTATTGAATCAGTATAAAAAATTTTTTATTTATTATTCGTAAGTATACTTTCTTGTGAATAAAGCTCAAAAAAAGATCCGGGATCAGCAACGTAATAATATATAATTTGGGGAGCTAAGGGTTTTCTTAAAATATATAATATTCATTTCCGCACAATGATCGAGCGGCGTTTTGCTCATGCCTCTTTTCCGGCCCCATCGTGCACCGATTACGTAATTCGCCATTAAAAATCGAAAGGACGTACTTAGGGATCACAACGGGCGAGGGGAAACGAAGATTCTCGCAGTGGTCGTCTGGCAAAAGGGAAGTCTGGCAAAAAAGCGCGTTTGCCGAGGAGAATTCCATTGAGACTTCTCCACGTGAGGGGTACTCCGCGAAGGTGCGTGGCTCATCGAAGAACCGGTGGCGATGGCTGAATGGCCCGAAAATAAAATGAACGAGACCGACTGATTGGGTGGAGGCAGCGATGAGGTATACACGGGGGGGAGGCCGGCCAGGTGAACGCGTGTTCCAGGTAGGAGAGGGCTCAAGAAAGCAGATGGTCGAAGCTGTTCGGCCGATGGTCGCTCGACGATAACGAAAAGTTCGACATTCACAACTTTCTGGTAACTGCTCATCCGCTCTTCGCAGGAATGCTCCTCACAGCCTCCGACGTGCATCCGATAATCTGCTCTGTTTTTATTCCTTTTTATAATAATAGGAGCGGCTTCCTTTCTTTCTTATCCCGACAGACGGACCACCGCCACAGATCGCCGACTCGTTTTATGCGTGACTGCGATCGTGAAGAGCCTGTCCGAACTAGTAGTAGACGAATTAGGGATTAGGAAATAACGGGAATACGTCTTCCTTCGTCATTAATCCTTGAACGTGCTAGCACGAAGAAACAGGAAAAATAGGTCAGCCTTGATGGACTACTATTCGTTTTTTTAATTCCATTGTTATTGAAGATGTTTTTATTTCGAAATCTTTTCTTCCAAGAAAATACGAAATATAGGCTTAATTGAATTAATTACGAATTGAATTAATTATATAATAGGATAACTGAATGGCGGTAACAAAATTTAATTTATAGTTCTTTGTCTGAAAAGCATATACCACGAACACCAGATAACAGTGGCGATTATTTCAAATCCTTTATTAAATACATGGAATAAAAAATAAACGTTTCGGTCCCAATCGGACCATCTTCTGCAGTATTTTTGATTCCATGTATTTAATAAAGGATTTGAAATAATCGCCACTGTTATCTGATGTTCGTGGTATATGCCTTTCAGACAAAGAATTGTTTTGTTTTTATTGAAACCACGGTGTATTTATATTTTTAATTGTTTAATTTATAGTAATTAAATCAAAATAACAGTAAAATTGTTCAGCGATTGTAGTTGTCCATTTATTCAATAACACTAAAATTATAACAATTTAAAGTGTTTTTAATTCCTTGTTACAGACTGAGAAATAGTTAATTAATTTAATTTAAAAGAATGTTATATGATATCACAATATAATATTATCGCAATTACTCCAATTAGACAAAATTAACCGCATCTATTTTTATAGCCTATAATATATATAATCGTTATATATGATAGAGAACACCAATAATCGGTCAAAGTTAAATGTTACGAATACAATACATATTCTTCATTTAAATTTAATTATGTCAGATGTGACTGTGCGCCGAAACGTTCGGACATTAAACACCATCGATCTGAGACGTTAATAATATAAATATGATAAGGCGCCGAATTTGGACATTCCTACATATGAAATAATCCCCCTTAAATTAATTCGGTAAAGAACTTATTGCAAAAAATATTACCTCAGCCAGGATAATATTTTTCGCAATAAGTTCATTACCGGATTAATTTGAGGGGGATTATTTCATATATAGGAATGTTTTGGCGCCTTATATTATATTTATATTATTAACGTTTCCGATCAATGTTTCGGCGCATAGTCACATCTGAGATAATTAAATTTAAATTGAGAATATATATTGTATTCATCTAACTTTGACCGGTTATTGGCGTTCTCTATTATTATATATAAAACCGTGTTTTTATAAATCATTTGAAGGAAGTCAAAATAATTTTTTTATGGCGACAGAATCTTTGAGAATTTTATAGACCGATTGATTAGAAATCGATACCTTCATAACAGAAGATCTAACACAGGACCGTATATATTATTGCAGCACCAAGAGGATGATAAGATCTGAGTTCAATGCACGGGTGATACGGAACTGATAATAAGTGAAAGAGAACGACGATAAAGCGTCGCGACGCGATCATGTCGACGAGGTTTGTTTTGAATTTGAATTGGTGATTCGATAATGGTGACATATGAGACAACGCACTTGGCAGGGTGATAATTTGGGCGCAGTCGGTTCTGATCACGGACATTATTGACCGCGAATTATGTTCGTGGTTGCAGTCGTAGCTCTGCGAAATTTAGCCACTCGTCCGGTTTATCATTACGTGCGACCTACATTAGTTTTGTGGGGCAAAGACCTAGGCCAAACTGGCGATACGTTCGATCGTCAGCATGATAGATTAAAAATATTCACGAAATATAATAAATTATCGGTGTTGGCAGTAACGCGTTACTTTGTTGATCATTATTTTGTTATAATAACGATTCGGTAATGACATTATGAATTTTTTACAACAGTAATGGTAACATCAAAGTTATAAAAATCAATCGTTACTTGTAACGAGTTGAAAAAGTCATTCGTTATTGAAAAAAATAACTCCTTTTTCCCAGGGTTGGGTAGTAACTAGTTAAAACGTTAAAAGTTAAAAAAAAAGTTAAAAAGTTAATAACTTTTAACTTAACTTAGTTAATTTTAAATGCATTGATTTTTAACTTAATTTAGTTGCTTTTAAACTTTAATTTATTAATTTTTTTTTAATTAAAAATTTTTCTATCTCTCTTAACCCTTACCGTACCAATATGGGTAATTAGTGATCGAGCAATTTCCTGTTCGTGCAAGTTTCTTTGAGTCTTTCGGTAATTATAAATTATACTACATTTTATTATTTTCCAAAATAAAGAGTCAATATTTATTCTAGAAAGTTGAAAATATGTTAGTGAATTTTTAGAGATTTTTTTGAATTATTTTAAAGAGGTGAAAAAAACGAAGAGAAAAGTGACCCTTGACGATATGAATGAGGCACCAAATTGTAGATGGTACGGTAAGGGTTAATGCTAATATCTTTTTTCTTTTAAAATCAAACATTAGAGAATTCATTTAGAAAAAGTTCAATGATTTTATGATGAGAGATCTATAATAAGAGCTACACCATACGGCAGTTTTTATTGACTCACTAGGTTTTGTCAATTCCCGCTTATATTTAAATCTAATTTTCACACTAATTTTAGGTATCATAACCATTATATTTCAGCGACATAAATATGAAGTGAGCCTTAGATAAAGAATTGTTATAGAACAGTATGCATATATCCACCCATTTTTTTAAATTTTTACGTATATTTTTTGTAACAAATATCTAGTCGATGTAGTCGTAAACATGCATGGGCAGTCATTTCAGAAGTGAAAGAAAATTAGATACAGGTTAAAGAAAGAGACATAACGCAAACATATACTCTTCTCTCTCACAAGATTTTGACTAAAACGCCTTATATAGTGTCACTCTTATTATATATATGTAACTTACATGTGACTATAAAATTAAATTACCTAATAATCTATATTTGTAAGTGTTATTTAAAGTAATCTCATTTTAAGAAAAATTAGGAAATTTTGATCTCAAAAAATAATTTTTTTTTAAAATTAACTTTTTGTTAAACTTAAATTAATTCAATCTTAACTCAACTTTTATTAAGTTAATTCTTTATTTCTTCAACTTTTAACTTGATTTTATTAATTTTATAAGCCATTAACTTTAACTGAATTTAGTGTTTAAAAAAAACATTAACTTACCCAAGCCTGCTTTTTCCATTAATTTGTAACGCGTTATTTTTTTACTTACGCTGTAACGAGTAGCGTTACGCGTTAATCATTATTTATTACTTTTTTAAGTAAGTAACGCGTAATGATGACAAATTACTTTTCAAAGTGACTTTTCTAACCTTAGCGCACCTTTAGTGTTTATTTGTTAGCGTTACCGTCATAAAAAATTGCAACATTGTCATCAAATTGTTTACTATAGAAAACAACGACAAAGTAACTGAAAAGTAACATTTGCCAACCCTGTAAATTATATTATTTTATTTTATATTGGAAAAAAATTTCCGATAATTAAAGAGATAGCTAAATAACACATTATTTTGCAAATTTAATTTTGCTTGGACTTCGATGATTGAAAAAAATTGAAAATTGGGAAATCATTTTAAAAAAGGACTAAGTACATACGTATAGTATACAAAATCACACAAAGTCATACAAGCATGGTTAAGATCCAGTCAGATCGTTTAAGGCATTGATTTCTGTAGGTTGTGTTTTTCACATATACGGTCCTATAACATTTAATATGTGAATTGAAAAAAATAGGAATCTAATTCCAAGTCCAATTCTTACGTTTCAAAAAGTACATTTGTGTTCGTAAATCTAATTCGTAAATCATTCATTTATGCGTGTCGAAGGTTACGGGCAATAACGGTTCTCCCTTTCGCAATGGAGCTTGTTTTTTGAAATGCTGAACTGCGAAGAAAAGAGGAAAAGCCGGTTGCACGAGATAAAACACGCGTCGCGTATCGAACAGTTGTGCAACCAGATAGCTACAAGGATCTTCGTCGTTTCTCCTTGAATCACTCGTTACTCTTCTTCCGCCGCGCCACTGATCCGTGGAGAAATTTAAGGGTCAACATAAATGAGCTCCACCAATAGCAACGACGAGGCAATGGTATGGTTAAGTTCTGTGTAACTTGTCGACGCCTATGAATGCGAGAGAATTTGTCGAACAGCGTGACTCCATTCTTGGCACGCATTGTCATCAATCTATCCTTTCATTCTACATATATCTATATGTATACACATGTGTATCTGTACGATCTTGTTAGCTATCTTCCGATAGCGTATTGAGAAAGCGTCTATCTTTTAAAATCTTATGATGCATTATTTCCACATCACAGCGATAAAATTTTAATAATACGTCTCCTTGACATTTACTAACAGTTTGATTTAACTAAACTTCGTCGTGTGAATGAAGTTTTTAGAAATTTAGCGATCATTTGTTTGCGTAATACGTGTACATTATATTTGGCGAAGAAATTCTATTTTAAGAGATAAGTATGCATAAAACTTGTGGTATTTTTATCTAATTATTGGCGAAATAATTATTGGATGTGATAATTCATACTTCACGCTTGATGCACACACAGCTCGTTATATTTATAAATATTTGTAGTCTTTTCGAATGGGTGCGCCTCGCGCGTGCTTTTCTTCACGAGAATGCACGTGTCGACGGACGTCGCGTACGAATATATCAAAGATTACGTCATATGCACGCGAGTTTAGCGGGTTTAGCCCGTTAATTAAGTAATTGAGCTTGATAGGACCGAGAGAAGGGGGGAGTCACTGTACGGGAGGTCAGCCCACATGAGAAAAAACGTTTCTGTCTGCGTGCACCTTAATTATCCTTCTCTTTTCCGCTTTTCCGGAGTTTCCCTAGAGAGACGCACATTAATCGCCATATATCTGAATCGGTCACTCGTGTAGAAATGCGATACTTGAGAGTCAGCCGGACCGTTACCGTCCATAAGTTAGTCCAGTCAACAAGACAGCTGGCCTTTAACTTCGGGTTTGTGGATTCTATCTCGCACCGTATAACTGTGCCATAAATTTCTCGTATCCCTGTGATGTATTTATGCGAAGAGAAATATCAAATAAATCCCATTTCTTTGATGATCTTGCTGTACTCGTATAATCAATCCTCATTTACAAATTTATGGATAGCAATACATTCATTGATGAATCTGCTTCTTCACTTTAAAGAAAAACACGAGAATTTTGTAGATAGAATCTTCATTTTTCATTACAATCGCCTCCAGCGAGTTACGTCACCGATGTATGATCACCTATAAAAAAGAGACGTGGAAATGACAACTCTGAGCATAAGAAAAATTAATGATAGTCGCGCGCGCGAATAGGTTCGCTTTCAAAACGTCAACTTAAGTTCTCGCTTAGAGCGAAACGGCACGTTAATTAATAATCCAAGTATTCGTTGCAATGCCAACAGCCCAGGTGTGCGCGATAATAACATTTCGTGCACGCTGCTTGCTCAACTCGGACTCGGTAACGGAAAATTCAAGGAATGCGATTATCGCTCTTCGAATTGCAGTTGCTCAAGCGAAATCGCTTCTTTCGCGTTGCATAACGAGCATTTTATATCATTGTGTCCAATCCCTCGTTCCTCGATGACTCGAATACAAGGCACTTGGCATTTTTTCCTCTCGCCAGAGTGGGAGCGCGATAAAACCAACATATTTACATAATCATTATCGCGCGAGAAGCGTACGAGTATCTGGCGAGTTTTCAAGCATGCTGATGTTTACTGGTAAAATTAGCGCGTAATTAATCCGCGATTAATCCCGTGATCACTGGCCGAAAACAAATAGAGATGAGGAAGTTCGTTACGAAGGACAATTTGTGTTGAAACACTTTTGAGACATAATTTTTCTGCGACGTCGCCTTTGACTTCTCGGCACAAACGCATCGCGATAGCGCGTTATTATTAAACCTTTCGTTGCATTACGTAATCGTCACTCTATGAAATATTTATAAGTTTTGCGTTGTTTAGCGCCATCAATACTCGCTGAGTGTTTTGATCTTTGCATTCAGCGTTTTTTTATATAAACTAATTTTGCGATAAGTGTCGAACAATTTGCGAGAAAATTGTCTCGGCGTGTTCGCGAATGGTAAGACTCGAGATATTTATGTCCGATTTCGACGATTAACTTTAATCACGGTTTAGCTTACTCTTTATTTTTTTCTAATTTTCAAAATTAGAAAAATATGAAGAGTAAGTTGAACCGAGATTAAAGTAATTGGTGGAAAATATTATTTCTCCAAGCCAATAAGTTCTTCCTCGAATACTCGAATCTCGGATATGGCAACGTCTACAAAAATTTAATTATATTCTAGATATAGCTACAACAACATTTTTGTTATTTAATATTTTTATAAAATTTAAAAAATGTGCTAAATATAATAAATAAACATTTTAGAGACGGTTGGAGTGATTAGGACGATCTGTTGGTTGGTAATATTTGTTTCACGCTGTCGCATTCCATATACTCTCATACTACCGAATATACGAATTTCAGAATCGAAACAAGACGTCCAACACGTTCGTGGTCGACTCGCATTTATTCCGAGCAAAACCGAGGGAGACACGATTCCGGTGTCCTCGTTTCGTATTTAGGCCGAGCCCGCTCGTTCATGTGGCCCGTGATTTCTTGCCGGCCGGCGTGATCCGAGAAAACGAAATCGCGTGAAATAATCACGGTGAGAGGGCAGAACGTTCCTTGCTTCATCCTTTTACTGTTGTTTCTCGTGATACGTCTCATTTACATGCGCATTCCTACGGTAGCGATTTGCACAGCTGCGAGTGAGAGATGTCAAGCCTCGGCCTCGATGTGGCGGCAGTCGTGTAAATATCTTTTCTTCCTAGATATTTTGTCTCTATCTCCCGCGCAGAGAAGGAGAGAGAAGAGTAAAAAATAAAACAGTCGTGACTTTATGCAAGCAGCATGCAGCGTTTCACTGTTCGATCGACAAAACAGCGCGAGGAGAAGCGAGCATTTCCGCGGTTTGCGCAATTCACTCGCTAGAGAAAGAGAATAAATTTATTTACCGAGATCTTTTCAGATGCCTCTTACTTATGCACAACTTGTTCATATTTTCTTAACCGAGCCAAGTCGCTCGACGAATGCGTCTGGAAAATTATCTGCCCTTTCAGTTCAACGGCATGTGGCTTTGTAGAAATTAATGAATGTAGAAAAAGGCCGATTTATCTGCATACTTGAGCCTAATTGAAGCAATAAATTATTTCTTGGTCTATGACTCATAAGCATACGATTACGGATATATTTGCAATAGGTAGGTAGGCTGGCAGGCTTGCTTTGCAATAATGTGAAACAAACATCGTGTTAGCTGTGATCGTGCGAACATTTTGTGCACGATTTTAAACGTGGCTGAGACTTGAGAAACCATCAGCTTTTCGACCAGCTGTCGTCCGGGAATTTTAATAGGTCGGATCCGCTGAAAGATCTTCCCGGCGTTGAATTTATTAGCATTCGGTTTATTTGAAAGAGGAACCAAGGCCATACGGGAAATTATACGAATGTTAAACGAGATCAATCGTCTTCGAGTAAGCATCTAATAAAGATTCATCGTGACAAACGAGAAGTGTTTGCAGCTCGCCTCCGACATTCCGCGGTTACGAGACGTTTCATACAGCTCGCTTCTATGAGCTGATAAGCGCGACAACAAAATGTTTGCCTCATGCGACGAGGCTATCGAGGTTTATCAAACAACAAGCCAAAGTATGTCATAGAAATCTGATTTTTTTTCTATTTTTAACGTCTACATTCCTATATCCTATTTCTAATTCTATTTTGTATCATATATTTTATGTTCCACTTTATAATTCAGCTTTTCTCCCCGATATGGTCAATTTATGTTTCCGCAAAAATATTGTAATCGCTAAAGAAAATGTATCACTGTCGGAAAGATTATCGAAATCGGGACGTGTACGGGTAACACGGAAACCAGATAACAACAACGCTGTGTGTGGCATAGAAACTGTGTGAGAATAGTTTAATGACTGTGTTTGAAAGTAATTGCTTCCTGGCGATTGCAGGAGTTATAGTAAATGAGCCGAGACTTATTTACTTATTATTAAATTAGATAAACATAGACAGATAGTCTGAAATCAGCTTCCTCACAAACGTATAGGAATCCTCGGAAAAGAGGACCTATATTTTTCAGTTACGTACAGCCATCCGAGACTTCCGACTCGGCTACGTTCTGGTGGGTTCGTTCGGATGGGTTCCGAGCATCGTACACGCCCACAATAATTTTGATTTCTGGTCGATTCGAGTCCATTAATAAACCGCCCACCAGATCCAACCCGCTTCGGGTCTTCGAGACCCAAAGACTTATCTAGATGCTTTCGAGGGTATTTTTAGTCGCGTAACACGCCGTCGATGTGCGTGCCGCGTTAAACCATCGCGCGTTAAAGCATCGACGTGCGCGGGTTTTACGCGTGTTAGGCATATGTGCGTGACGATCTCTTTCTCGTCCTCTTCCTCCTTTATTTCTATCCTTCTTCCAAGGCATTGGAGACACATATGTGTGCGCTTCGCCGAACATAATATCTTATAAATAGGGATTGGCTAACGAACGGCTAATGCGAAAGAGTGATGCAGGTTTTATTTCGGTACGCTTTCCGCTCACCGCATTCAATATAGAGAATACTTCGTCTGCGGTCTGGTCTGTTTTGCTTTCTACGAGACGGAAATTCGACGTGTCGAAATCATCATCCCTTGATCGACAAGCGCTCTCCTGGTCTCTCTTCCTACGCGCTTTTTAGCTCGCACGAGCATCTTGAGCGAATACTCTCTTTATATATTTCATGTGTGAAACACTTGAGGATTATCGTATGAAATACAGGAATGTTAATTTCGTGTTAGATTTATATACTATTAAACAGTTGTAAATTACGTTCGATTACCCACATGCGCGATTAGGTCTAAAAAATTTATTTATAGTATACGAGTTACATTTGAGATCCCAAAATACTAGTTACGCGATTTCCTCGCGAGGCGGAAGATATTTTCAGCAGAGCAATATACAATTACGCGTGTTAGTTTTCGGTAATCCGATCCTTGTTACATGTGTTCGCGCTCGTGCGAGAAATTCTCGAGGACATCTCGATTTCTGAACTTTTGGGAATTTCTCGTGAATCATATATCTTTTCTCTTCTGTTAAGGGATTCGGTAGTGCGATGATCCGATAAATTATATCCCTCCGAAATTATATGAACCTTTGGATAACGATCCGTTCGATAATGAGCACGCAACCCACGCAATGTTCCGTGAATAGCGGCATGGTACCGTTACCAGTCGAACAGCCGAAACCTTTACTTCGTGATAGCGCAATGGAATGATTCGATAATCGATCATCCGGTCGCCCGTTTCCGGTGCTGCGAGAGGCGCCGCGTCGTGCATCTAATTTTTTTACTCGCGTCGCAACGCAATCTCGTACGAATGAAAGAACGGAAGCGCGAAGATCTCTGACAGGAATAAAATCACGATTTAATCTAACGTCAAAATTGCACCGTTTCGCAAAACAAAACGACAGCTTATTGATTTCTATATCAGTTACGTCTGACATGAGAAGTTTTAATTAGAAACTTCAAATTTCCTCTCGCTCAAGATTAAAAAAAAATGTTTGGAGATAAAATGATGTTTAAATAAAAGATACTCGTGATGTATATTTTGAAATGGAATAATATTAGAGAAATATAGTTATATTTAAACAAAATATTATAAGTAATTATTATTATGTACGAATGCAATTTAATATGCCTGCACTTAGACGTAAATGTTATTAATCTTAATAATGCGATCAGAGAAGATATGATGCAACGACAAACAAATGGTATATTTTTGATAAACTGACTTATGCATTAATACCATAATAATCATTACTCATTGTTGATTAAATATAATAAAATAGCGCAAAGTTTAATTACTTGAATTCCTCGGGGTCTTTGACAATAATATTCTAGCAACATGTAATAATAATATAAAACTCCATATTAAATGTAGTAATTTTTTACTGAATGAAAGAAAACATAAAAATATTCGAAAAATAGATACACAAAGAGTCTATTAGTAAGGCCTGTTTTTATAATATATAATTACCTAAAAATTGAAAGTTATTAAAAAATGCATGAATGAATTTTATTGATAGATCTTTTGGTGATCATATATTGTGAAAACGGGCCTAAATTAAAAATTCATGCACTTAACACGAATTATTAGTTATAAAAATATGTACAAAATTTTGTGTTTATGCCTAGAAAAAAATTTTCAAGTATCAATTTATCTTTTTCCCCGTGACAGAGATTTAAGCAGCTCGCTCCCCAATAACTAATGAGGGTTGGCTTTAACGTGTTCAAGATGTTGGATCTGTACACATTCGACGAGAATGGACCATCGAGTTGGTTGTCAACGATCGCGCCCGCCTCGAGGCGACGGCATATTATAATTATACGCTTCGCGTCTCAGCGGGACAATCGTTACGAGCGTTTGTTGTACACGTCGCGCGTCGCGCGTCGCGTGGAGAATAGGCCACGCTCGTGGGACCCCGATTCGTGGCACGTAAAAGCTGGAAACGAAGCGGAGGGAATGGGGGAGAAGAAAAGACGACCAAGTGGAAGAGGGCACGTCGCTGTTCCACGGCTAGAGGACGGAATGCCACTCACCAGCGAACTCGTCAGACTACTAATGACACACCTCTCTCTCCCTCCCCTCTCTCTTCTCTCCCCCTCGCTATTCTTCGAGCCTCATCGAGCATTCAAATCCCGCATTTTCGTTCTAATTACACCGAGCGCGCTGAGCGTAAGCAGCTGAGACTCGATCCTGAGCTTCCGCATCGTCTACGATTCGCGTCAAGATGCTCCGGAATTTCTCTGAGCGTGACGAATTAGATCCAAGTTTAATAACATACCAACTCGTGGATTTCGTAACTAGCGATATTACCTGCGAACTGTTTACTCACGCGCGACGAGATGTTTATTGGAATATTCATTACGATAAAATCGAGGAATGTAGCGTTGCAGTTATTTCTCTGAAACGTTGAGGAAATTAATCTTAAAGGCAAAAAAAATTTAATTTCAGGTTGTACGAAATTAAATTTAAAATTAATATGAAATAAAAGTATATATATAATTTCTAATTTAAAATTAAAAGAGAAAGAGAGAGATTAGATCTTTTTTTTTAAATAGAGTTTATTTTCGCGATATTAGAATTAATTTCCTCAAGTTTTTGATTGATTGGCAAGTGATTAGAGATAACGCATTAAACACCTTCAATTAACACTTCAAGTCGAACTCGCTAGAATCGAAGGAGGAAGTTCTTTTTACATGCATGACGCTCGTTCGTAAACTTCTCCGAACGTAACGGATTCATTGAAGATTTAAAGACGTGAGGTTGAATCACGATGACCCGTGAAGGCTTTCGAGAAGTCGTATTCTCGATGGCGATTCTCGCAAAGCGCAACGAATCACCGCCAATTATTGACGTTTCACTTTCCATCCCGTGATTGCTGCATCAGAAATTCCTAATAAACGAGCTGTTGTACCGAGCACGCTACAATTTGAATCAATTTCCCTCTGTACGCTGTAATATTTGCGTTATTCACGAATCGACTCAAAGCAGTAAGATTATTGATCCATGATTAATACATGCAATACGCTCCGTTGTAAGAGATCTGTGAACATATCAGTGATATCGCAAAATTGTTTGTCCGATGCGAACAAACTCGTTCCGGATTTTATGGGGTAATGTTTGTAAGTTTATGTCGACACACGCGGCATCAGATAGCGTTAACGGTGTTGTCGAAACGACTCCTTTCGAACGAACGTGACGCGTGTTTCGATGTTAGAAAATCGATTGCGATTTATATTTCGATTGTAACTCCGCAAAATCGAAATCTTCGTTGCGTTAATCGCGAAATATTTAACATTTTAGCAAATATTATTATCAGAGCTGAGAACCTTATACGAACTTTTTCATCTTGAAACACATGCATATTTTCTCTTAGCCCGGATCTACAATAAATTTTTAAGCCTTAAGCCATAAGGAATGGACGAATCAGAATCAATTATTCTCCTCGCATTCGACTGTAATTGGTCAATTTCTTAATTATGGCTTAAAATACCCATTGTAGATCCGGACTTAACAATATATAAAGGACCTCGCACCTCGCTCCTAATCAGATGGAAAATTGGATTCTAGTGAATTAATTTTCACATATAATGTAGTTCATAATGTGGTGAATAAAAAATTTTATAGACAAAGCTTAATAATGAATAATTTTTTAATTATGGTGTATTAATGGTCTGTAATTACAAGTTTTACACATCTGACATAGCTCAAACGCTATACTATATTATTGAGCCTTGTGTGTCTATGACATCTTTTGTTCACCACATTATAAATTGTACCATATGTGAAAATTAATTCGTTTCATCGGAATCCATGTAATTAATGCAGTATTCTTTAATAGCTGAATATTTATTCATATACTTACGTAAATCCTATACTTATGTAAAGTTTAAGAGAATAACTGCACGTAACAAAAGTAGGTCACCTATAAGGATAACCAATTAAATTCGCACTGATGTATTGTCAAGTCATTTCCGATATACGCTACGTTTGATACATTCGAGCAAATGATTGTGTGGAGGTCAAGTCGCGGCCGATAAAGCAAGGTTCGACACTCATTCGGAAGTTCGCGATGTCGAGCACGAACGCAGCCTAGTTTCCCTGAATGCGCTCGATTCATTGAGGGTTTAACGACACGAGATTGTGCGAGTCGTTATCAGGGTATGTAGTAATACGCGATAATTAACATACGCGCGATGTACCACAACCAGCGTGTTTTTATATTTGTCGGAGAATATCCACGGATCGCCCGTCTGAGAGATAAAGCACAAGCGAATCCCTGTTTAAGTGATTCGCGCTTTACGAGTACCTAAAAATATACTGGCGGTGTCGTAACAATGAGATGAATTGATGTGGACGAAGTAATAGCGGGGATTTCAGATTTCTCGTGTTGAATGAAAGATATCAAATAACTGCAACATCAATAATAATAAAATAAAGTAAAAAAGATTTGGAATATTTGAATCCTTTAATTACGTTCGAAATATAAAATTTATTAGTATCAAACTTCAAATTTTTATTTCGCTAAAATTTTCAACATTCTAACAGCCAAGAAATGTTATATTAATTTTAATGTATACCTTAACCGGATAATAGTTACCCGAGATATTTTTATTCCTCAGCGATGAGAAAATTTCAATTGTTGTAAAATATTGTTTTGCATGTATATCAATTAATATATTTTCTTTCTTTTTTTAATAAGAAGCTTTAAATATGTCATTCCATCAAGAACTTGTTGTGAAAAACGTTATATTAAAATCTTGCTTTTTCATAAATACTATCATAATAATCTACTTAACATATTTATTCCGTTTAATATTTATTTGGTTTCTACTTTTTTTTTTATTTGCGAATTATGATTAAATCCATTTTTATAATGTTCTTATAGATGTGTAAATCTGAAAACAATAATGTACAATATGTTATTAATAATAATGATTTTAATTGGAGTATAAAATACTCTAGGTGACGTTTACGTAAAAAAATAAGGTGACTATTGTCAGGTTAAACAACATCTGCTCATAAAACATTTTAATCTACAGCATTTCGGTATCGATTATATCTACTCTTTTTTCGAGACATATTTTATCAAGATAATTACGGAGGGTCAGAATATATATTCAAAACCCCATTGGTGTTTATATTTGAAGCGTCAAAAGTGTTCGCCTTTTCAAAGTCGGTATATTAGTACGTGCAGCTCACAAATATAGCAGATTCATTCAGAGTTTAACGACATGAGTCTGAATCGTCTTGTTATCGTATACGTGCCATAATGTACTCCCATCACCGCAGAGTTGTATTATTCGCGGAACAGCCACAACGATCTCGTAATAAAGGCTTTTGACGGTAATAATGCGAGAGAACTAGCGCTAGCACCAATATATGTAAAATCTATTAAATCACACAGCAGTAGATAGAGAACTCCTACGAATAGACTCAGCGTATCGCGCAGATATTATAGCGTACGTATATTGTTTTGACAATCCTGGGATTGGATATATACTGAAAACAATTACTCATTATGTCTAGCTCCGTTAAGAGAAATCGAGGGACATTATCGTGTAAGGTGAAGATCGATGAGGGAAAAGCAATTATAATTAATCGAGATGTCTTCAGCGCTTCGGGCTCGTTACAATCGTCTACACGTATATGTGTGTGAGAGACTGATATAGATGAGTATAATAAATAGACACAACCTAATACGGTTAAAATCATCTTGCGATGGCGAGCAAACGATGCTCGTTATATCGTTACGTTATTTTCGTAATGCAATCTAGCGAATATAACTTAATTAGAAGTACAGAATATATATTTTACAGGAAATCCGATTCATTGCTTATCCACGAAAAAGAAAAACTTGCTAACAGCGTTCAATTATAACCATTACAAATAAACACGTGATTAAGATTTTGCCATGTCGTCGTTTCTTTTTAATCACAGTTTCTTCTCTCTTGATAATTTTAGTTCCACACAGAGACTTTGTTAAGAATCAATTAAGTTGAGGTTAAAGTTAACTGGCATTGGCGAAACCAGCTACACAAGTAATATTTATGGCGCGTAGCTATATAAGCTATTAAGGACGGTACAGAGATCGGCTTCGCGCTAAAATAGAATTCGATTAGAATTGTTTTAGATTACACCAAGTCATCGACTGCTCGCGCGTCGACAAAGTTAATTATCGCAGCGCAAAAATTATCGGGTTCGAAGCTATGAACTATTCTCGCATTTAGTACATGTCCACCTTTCAGGGCCACCTTGACATTAACGTTGCACTTGGGTGGCCTTGTAATACCTCTGGGACGACATTCTGTACATGCATATTGAGTAGTTACTGCTTCAGTTGCTATAAATTCATCGATCATCAAAAGATCGATTGCGCGGTACCGAATTAATTAAGCGAAATGGTATCAAATTCATATCGTCCGTAGGCGATCGTTTAAGTAAAAAGGACATAACAAAGAATGTTAAAAACTACTTCTATTTTTTAATGTAATTTTATTTATGGCTATTATAAAATTATATAATGAATAATTAATAAAAAATAACTTTTTTATATGTTATTACATGTGAAAAAATTGTTTAATTATTATCGGGGTCAGTATAATAATGAATATTTATGTTATTGTATACAACATTTTGAACTATTTGCGATACGTAATATCTCGAGCATCTATCAAAGCGTGTAAGCAATCTCGTTGAAGAACACTCATTACTCTCAAGAAATTAGAAAGTCATTTGGCGGTTCATTATCGAGACGCAGTCTGCTGTCTTTAATTAGCACCCGATGCTCGGCAGCGAGTTCCCGGTTTCCACAAAAACTTCCCGTTGATGCAACAATGATGATCAGTAGTCTAGTCGGTATTACTGATTAGAAGGTTCCGTGATCTATACTACTGGGTCAGTATGTCTGCGATGACCAAGCAATTCGCGTTTGCATAAATTACATTTTCCCGTTTGTGGAAATTCGATTCATTTCCAATACAAGTAAATGCATTTGGCGTCGCCCTATAAAAGGTTTGTTTCTCAAGGGAATTGCCGATTAGAGAGATACAAGCGGGCAGAATCGTTCGATTAACTAGTTCGACCTTCGCTTGAGGTGTCACTTCACACTCCCGAGCATCGCTTGACAACGTAATTAGTGTAAAAGATAGTAATTCTCGTTATCTCCCACCGTAGGAGACCGGCCGCAAATCTGCAAGCACAGACCTTGAGCCGATTTGCGTAACCTAGTTTTCCCAGTAGATGCATGGCCATGCGGGCGCATATTCGTTTCACACGTATAGCTTAATTGAGAGCCGAGATAATGTTACGTACGTTATCATCGCGCTACATGCTTTTCATCACTTACCTGACACTCTCAGGACTCGATAGATATTATCAACGTAATTACTATTGTAACAAAAATGGGAAACGGTTCGCCGTATCCCCCTATTATCACAGCTATTATCAGTAAATACGAGTTACATTGCATTGATGCACGTAACTCGCTTAAAGTAAGTAACGAACCTTTTCGTTCGCTCATAACTAAGTTACATTTGAAAAACTTATCTATTATCATTTTTTATATATCCCGAAATAAATATTTCGGAGTATTATTAATATTGCACTGAGAGAAAAATGTTTGATATTTGTAACTATAATTACATATTACTATAATTATTATATTTTTTATGGTTGTCCCAAAATATAACTATAAAATTATAGTCACTTGAATCATTTTTATGGTAATTTCAACTATTTTATAGTTATAATAACTATAATTATAATCATTTTAGGTTGCCAACTATACATATAGTTATTGTTATTATTATTATAGCAGTAATAATCATAATTATAGTAATATATAATAATTATAGTTACAAATACCAAACATTTTTCTTTCGATTTCCGATGTTAATATTTAAAATAGACGATGAGAATTGTGACGAACCATTTATAGTTATAATAACTATAATTATAATCATTTTAGGTTGCCAACTATATACATATAGTTACTGTTATTATTATAGCAGTAATAATCATAATTATAGTAATATATAATAATTATAGTTACAAATACAAAACATTTTTCTTTCGATTTCCGATGTTAATATTTAAAATAGACGATGAGAATTGTGACGAACCCTTTAGAATTCGGGTCCGCGCATAGTTTAGCCGATAGGTCAAATGTTAGAAGCGTACGCGCAATTGAGAGCCGCGCAGCCTTCTTTCATCTTGCCGTCTCGTCTACTCGCCAGACTTTCTCGATTAGAGGAGCATCTTCGCCGCTGGTACGGGAATACGAGTGGCCACGGTCCCAAGCTTCTCTCAAGCTTCGAGAACCGTTATTAGGCGGAACGTCGCAACGAGGAGGTGGTCTTCTTGTACTCCGTTGCCTCAAGTATCTGCCGCGACCCTCGACTCGTTCACCTAGAGACGCTTGATAAATAGGTATCTTAGGACTTAGTATGTTTAAGAAGAAGTTAAACGAGATCTTTTGTATTAGTTTTGTCGTTGACGCTGCTATGACGTTCTTTAATGGTGCTGCAAGCTGTTAAAGAAAAGATTACAGCTACTGGGGTTTGTGCTCGAGAAGAGCAGCGGTTACTTTGATGTCATAGCGTCAATATAACTGGAAATTATAGTTTTTCGTAAGACTCTCCACGGAATAAGATAAGGATTTAATTTCAAGTAAATTTCGCTTTAACTAAATTTTAATTTGAATCTCGCGACTCTGGGAATAAAAATAATAATTGCACGGAAAAAATTTTACTTGTTTCAAGTAAACACATTTCCTTGAACTGTAATTTATTGATTGAAAGAATTAATTACTTGCCATAATAAATTTGTTTTTTGTTCTAATAAAATATTATCCTGAAGCAAATAATTTATCAATATGAAGAAAATATTTTATTCTAATAAAAACACAGTTACTTGTCAATAGAAAATTGTTTTATTAAATCTAATAAATGTCATTACTTGAATCTGATTGTTGTTAATAAGAGAGCATTTTTCTGAAATTTATGACATAAGTATTAGAAATCATACATTGATTACTTTTTATAAAATATAATTTTTATTTCAAAAAGCAATTTCTTGGTTACCAAAAATATTTGCTAGTAACGAGAAAATTGTTTCATAAATTAATTAAATGCCTGCTAGGGACTATTTGAGAAAATTATTTTTTTTAATCAAATAATTTTTTCTTGAACCAAGTAAAATTTTTTTTCCGTGTAAAATACGTGATTTTTAATAATCTTAATGCCTTTATTTAGGACAATGTCGAGATAGGAAATTAAAATTTCATACTATTTTTTTTTTCAACAAAAAATCGTGTCAAATGTGAGAAAATCTCATGGTTATCGTGATCTTGTTAAAATCATCGAATTATTACCAGAATTACGTTCGTTTGAGGGAAGCTGACAAAGTTGAGAAAACAGGAGACATGCTAATTTTAATTATAACGATAATCTTTCAAAAGTACAAGTAGAAACGAAAATACTCGTGGAAATATTACGCATCTCACTCTCTTTTCGCGGAGTCAGTCGCGAGGTCAAATATGCTAATTGCATATAGCACGTCCGAGTATAATAAACAATTGGAAGGTGGCACACGGTGATATTCACCGGATCTTTCACCGCTATTAAGGGTCAGTCACATGGATGTTTTATCGTCATGGCGAAACTGAGAATGTCATTACGTATTCTGACATTCTCTAATTTCAGTTGCACGTAATGATACCGATAAATCACGAACGACATTGATCGCCTTTAATAGCACACTGATTATATAAAACGACTTCGTGATGCTTCCTGTTTTTTATAGTTCAAAGTATTAGCTATTCCTTGCGCTTCAAGCGCTGTTAAACGTGAGTTTTATGATAATTGGTGCAACCATTATTTTTATCATTTAAAGTATCGTTATTTAAGACAACAGTTTGTGAGATAAAAAGGTTTTGTATCAGTAAAATTAGGGGAGACCGGGGACAAAAGTAACATTGACTTTGAAGTGTTATAACAGTTAAAATATAATATTTACATTTAAAAAAGTATATACCTTTAGATGTAGAATTTATTTAGCCACAAAATTTTCTTTGATTCAATTTTTTAATGTAACTAAAAAAAAGTTATTTTTGTGTGTTTAAAGACTATGAAGAATTTTGTTACAACCATCCCAATCCCTGGGACGATTGTAACAGTAGAGAGGGACAATTGTACCATACTATTTATAAATAAAATAATGGTTATTTTATTGGTTTTATTAATAAAAATACATAATAAAGAAAGGCTCAAATAAAACAAAATATAATCAGAAGAGCTACGAGTCATAACAAAACAAATTGTAATGTACATATGATACAGTTGACATTAAGTAAAATAAAAGTAAAAACAAAATAAAAATATGTCTACATCAAACTAACGTTTCGACCATCTTCGGGTCATTTTCAAAGTTATAAACAAGTATATATATGAAAGCGTTGACTACAATAGATTAACATAGATCACTAATTATGGAGGTATAATGAAAATTATTAAAACTAGACCTTCGTTGTTCAGGCCTAATTTCAGTTATATGTAGTCGACGGAAGGTATAAGATCCTGGATTTACGCCAAACATTCAAATATCGCTGAGTATTCAACAATGAATAGATGTAGTTGTCAAAAAATAAATCTTGGATGTACGCCATGGTTCGATTACAAAAAGTATTCGTCAAATATAAAAAAGTCGCTGATAATGCTATTAAGTAAACCGAAGTAACAATCCTTCTTACAAAATCCAGATTCTACAGTATAAAATTGAATAACTGCGACCTCAGGCATCGATGTTCCCTAATGGTATTTTATGATTCATAGTAAATTTTTTAAATAAAAACCTAGATAAAAATCAACTCAAATGTGAAAAACATCAACACATGTAATCATTAAAACATATTAAGATAATACATTATACCTTCGTTATAAAGAAAAAAAGATATTTTGAATTTTCTGCACGCACGAAAAGTTACTTGATTCATGAAAAAAGTAATTTTTGCTTCTGCACTCGTGCACGTTCCGCGAAAATCAGCATGTAACGAACGATTCAATACCTATCTGTTTATACAATTTTACCACGCGGCCACATACATATATCTGTTATAGTTTAAGAAATATTGACGATGTTACTAAATACAATTTTACCACGCGGCCACATACATATATCCGAGATATCTGTATAGTTTAAAAAATATGGACGATGTTACTATTGTCCCGTGTTACTTTTGTCCCCTACATCTATTATTTATTGCATATTTGTACTGTTCAAAAATTACTAAGGTATTACTTGATTCTACATGAATTAAAACAAGTTTTTTCAAGTTTATATATCTCATGTTTATTTATAGAAATATTATAAAATAAAGAATCTTAAAGTATTGCAAAATTATAATTTAGTGGAATTTATTTATCGAAATATATAAAACAAGAAAGAAATTCTCCCTTTCTCTCTTTCTCTTTATTTTATGAAATTAGTATAATTCACACTGAATGAATCATTCCGACGATGAAAAGAAGTCAATGACAGGAGTTTTGAATGAAAAAAAACATTCTCTCTCTCTCCGTCCCTCTCGCGAAGCGAGTCTCGCAGATGGTGGACAAGTGACGTCACCCATAAACTTGCGAGCAGCCGTTTTACTGGGGAGAGAACATTATTTCCACCCGCAACCGTGCTGTAGTTGAAATAACTTGTCAAGAAAATTTACCGTTTCCGCTTCAACCACCATATCGGTCCATCGCCGTCACCACCATAATTCGGCACTAACCCATTCCCAGAATATGTAGGTCGATCGCGGGTACATTGTCCACGAGAACTAATACGAAACGCTTCGTTTCACTTCCGGTGTCCCGTTCCGGCCTGTGCCTCGTAAGCGCGATCACGTAACGACGTGTTATGATAAAAATAAAAAAAAAAGAAAAAGTGCGATAAACTCGTTAAATCATCAATGCTATCGCAATGCGAATCGCGTACCTTCATGGCTAGCTAGACAGTAAAATTAGAATCTCGCTATTGTTCTCGGGATTGTTCTCGCGATCTGATATAGGTTTTGTTAACCCGCTGTTAAATCGAATAATAAATATATTTTTTTTAACTGAGAAGATTTGTATCTTCTCGATTATTACCATGACTATCGTGCGTCGATAAAAGTGAGCGAGAAAAAGCTTTGCGGCAAAACTTCAAGAAGAAATAGATGAGAGATAGAATCGATTTTTCGTTTAGCTACTATTTCTAATTGCACTTGTAGTTGTATCCATTTTAATTAAGACGCTGCGGTTAAAAAAAAGATATACTTTTGATTAATTGCGAACGCCGTTCCATTTATCTGCGTTGAGATCTCCCGAGGGTATGGAAATTTCAATTAATATCCTTCGCAAATGCTACGAGACGGGCGCGTATGCGCATCACCGTCATATTTAATAAGAACAAACAGACCTCTCTCATTTAACGACGTGCCGTAAATCGAATCGGAAATATCCATGGGTGTCAGGCGTGTTGCGGCACGCAAAAACGAATCTATTTTCGAAGGCCGCTGGTCGTTCGGTCATCAAACGGAGCATACGGAGTCTCTGATGGACGATGATGTCAGGGGATGGGCACATCGGAGTAGAATCGGCAGTAGGTATTTCTGTGTGTATATATATGTGCGTGTGTACACAGAAAGGAGCGGGGGATTATTAACGAATGGAATGGAATGGGACGGGATGATGTCACCGAGCAAAAGCGACGTCCCCAAAATTACACGACCGACAGGACGGAGGCGGCGGAGGCGACAGAGGTGCGAGAGAAAGCATTGGAACACGCTAATTTCTCGAACTATGACCCCACCATGACCTATACTAGCTCTCTAGACGATATTTCTATTTTACAGACTATTATATCACGCTGTTGCCAAATGATATCCTAACAATACCTCATAAATCTCGAGATTGCGGCGGGAACCCTTTTCAGCGATGAGATATGTGTTGTGTGTGGAGAATTTAAATATAATGGAAACAAACGTAAATCGTTTTTATTGTATTATATAATGTAAAATATAAGATATTACATGATATATTTAAATTTTAAAATTCAATTATATTAATACGATATCTAAAGTTACACGCAGTACATAATACATTTTGATATCTGTTTATAAATTGTTTTGATTTCGTACCGTCGTTCTGTGAAGCGTTGTTCAATACTCCATTAATCGTTTTTCACCTTCAATATACACTCTACGGATTGCATAATCTAGCGAGAAAGATAAATAAGTTCTACGAAATAAAATTGAGATATACCGTTCTATCGGTTTGTTTTCTTAAATGAACATTAAAGCTCCAGGAGGTATTAGATATATAATGTCACTTATCTTTCTCTCTCGTTCGTTGACAATCGCTCCTCGCTAACGAATTAGTATCGTAACAAACACGAGCATTATCTGTGGAGACAAGAGCAGTCAAACGTTCAACGCCTCGCGAAGTATAGACTGTATAAATTTCAATTAATATGCAACAGCCAGCAAGTTCCACGCGCGGTCAAAGAGCACTCTGTCTTGCCTGTTATATAAATTTCCAGATAATCGTAGATATCTAAATGTAGCAATCGTGATTTAATAGTAGACAGTTATATTATCTGGAATTCAATGAAATTTACTTGTTCAAGCATTACAATTTCTTATGAGCTCTTATTCTCTTTGTTAATTGTGAAGTTTATTTATCGAACATTTTACAAAGTATCAACGAAATACTCTTGAAAAGTTCAGATTTTCTTGTTGTTAGATGAACTCGGTAGTGAAAGAATATTAAGATATTAATTGGATAATAATAACACATTATATAATAAACCGTTTTCAGAACTATTATTGGAGAGTGCTTACTCAACTGCAAGAAATTTTCAACAAAAAAAGTAGAGAGGCATTACTATTTAAACCTATTGCTTAAATCCTGTTTGCCGAATTATTATACAATCAAACGTTTGCTTATTGGGAGGTCTCGCAAGTGTCACGTTAATTGGTTGAGCAAGCAATTCAAACACTTAATATGCTCGCGCGCGGTTACGTAACAATTAGATTTTTTATGCTTTCACTAACGGAATTCCTCGTACATCTCACGATTGATCGATCACTGGGAACACTTTTTCGCGATCGTAAAATTTCCTAAAATATTGTGTCATTGATCGGCGACGCTTATTAACGTGTAGGAACGCATTAAGTGCACTTAACAGAAATAACGAGGGTAGCTTGAGACTGCGTGGATATATTTCTTCGGGGTCGCAGCCTGGAAACCCCTGGGTTAGACGGATAAGTGAATAGACGGCTGATGAGTCACGGTTTATTAGAGACGAACGGTTTTTAGGTCACTTTTTTCACTTTGTTATTCTTAGTACATCGCGCAAAAAGTGCAGTACGTGAACGCGTCTAAGTTGATTGTGTTGCAGACTACAATTAAGGTCTCCGGGAACACGCAATCTTCAAATGCACCCCTCGGCCGAGTGATTGACTTACATTCGCTAAGCTAAATTGGCGATGCATTTGCATTTATCTCACGCGAAACTCAAGAGATAAATGTTTGCATTTGTTCAGTTTTAAAAATAGGCATTAACACACGAATATAATTACAATTAAAATTTAATCTATCTTAAAACTTTGACCTTAATGAGATTCGAAGTTATACTAGACATTTTTAATTTGCGTTATTTACTTTTGCCAAGCGCATTATACATACACATTGACAGAGAAAAGTCTTACGAGGGAAACGATAGTGCGATATAATTATAACGCAAGTATTTGCATGCGAGAAGAGGACGCTTCGGTCCGCGGCAGATCGATCAGACGTGGAAGTCACAGTCAAAGACCTCTAAGGAGTAAATATCCAGGAAGACCGGATATCGATATGTCCCCTCACGACGGTTAGACAGGACCACAATTTGGGTCGTTCCTTTTTTTATGTCTGGAGCACCCACACGCTGTGCGCGACAAACCGCAGGGATACAATAAACCGTCGCCGTTCACCCTTCGAGAAAACATTAGACATCGATCGCAAGAAGTCGTTTTCTTGCTTCAGAAAACGACTCTGGGTTCCATAATCTCGAAATTGTACGACTCGTTCCGATAAACGTAGGCACGCAGAAGCCATGATCGCATTCTTGTAAAAAAAAAGAAAAAATTCTCCGCTTATTTGCAACTACAATCCATTATGCTGCACGACGAGCATCTCGTTATTTCTAATTATCGCGTATGACATCAGTGCGTTATAAGATGAATCATGCCGCGTTGTGACTCAGGAGATTCTTTCTATTTTCAACGAAACTTTCTTGATCCTACGTTTATGCCAGTTTATGCAGCTAACGGTAGCCGTTATAATCGGCGACGCAGACGAATGAAACCGAGATGCAAACGATGACGAACGTCGTAGGTTGTACGAGAGCCGCATAGTAAAAGCGCGGGCTTAAACCGCCAAAACCGCACGTGCAGTTTATGATGCGTCGGGACGATCTTTTGTCTGCGCGCGAACGAGCGCAGTTTTCTTTTTCTTTCGTGACATCCGGCGTTTATCTCCACACACGTCACAGCGTGTATTCTTTTATTACGCTACCACCGTCGCTGGCCGACCGCGCTCTCGCTCGGTTCGATGGACCGCATCGTCAAGTTCAAGGCCACTGCACTTTGATCCACGGCTTATTCCGCAAAAATCCGAGGTACTTTTCTCTTTCTCTCTCTCATTGTAAAACCTGCCTCGCTTCTCTTCGTCCTCCGGGAGCTTCCCCAGTTCAAGGACCATGCCGATGCCCAGCATTGCCAGCGAGCTCTTTTGCATTCACGTTGTTCATTCACCTCCTCTCCTCTCCTCTCGTAGGGCAGTCGCCCCATGGTTGCCATGGTTGCCAAGCTCGTGCCTATCAAGGTCCACGGCACCCGCACATGGCACATTATTACGGAGCACGGAGACGAGGAAAAAAGCTCGATCAGCCGCTGACTGCGTCGTTTTGCTCGGTCAGATTTTTCAAACGGCGCGGTAAAACGACGCGGTTGAACAATGTAACCGTGAAGTACAGGTTTAGCATCCTGTACTCCTCACAAGAACAATGATTGGGAACAAAAACAAATTAAAAAATTGGCGAAGCGTGAAATAAATTACATTCGTCAAGAAAATTGATAGTCTAAAACTTTATTGTTATAATTCAATTATCTATGCACAACACACTTACATACACAAATTGAATATTATTTTTTAAGAAAGAGGATTGCTTTTTTAAAATTATATTTTTTATATAACTGAATTTTATTATTTAAAAATTAATCATAAATAGGTTTTATCCTTATAATCGTTATATATAGTTACATTCTACGATAAATGCCAATCTTCTATTTATTTCTTAAATCACACAGACAATATAATAAATTCAGTTTAATTTATAAATTTTTGCCAAAACATTTTTTATGTAGTTTTATTCTCGATGTGTCCTTGACGAATTCCTTTACGCGTACATAATAATCGATAACACTGCCAGACTTTCATCGGTTCCCCGGTGGTTATTAATCTACCCAGCGCAGCGTCTCGAGGAATACAGTCTCAGTCTTCGCACAATATATGCCGTTTTCCATCTAGTCTATAAATATCGTAGACGTTTCTGTGCAAGGAAAATTCACGTCGCGCCGCATACTCTTATCTTTAATCTCGTTGCCCAAGACTGAAAATAGACCCATGGAATTTTCTTCTACGAGCGATAATTATCATAATTGCGAGTACCTCGTAAAACAATAAGTTCGTCCTGATGACTTACACACTTACATACTTCAATTCTCTCGGCTTGCATTATGGCCATCGCCCTCAAGTCGATCGTTCAGTGTCGTCGAACTCCCGACGTCGTTCTTGGAATCTTTCGGCAGGGTGTCTGTTGTGACTGGTAGAAAACGTGCTCGAAGAAAGGGAATTTAAATGTCAATATTCGTTTCGAGTTTCCGATAGGGTAGAATATATTATAGATTTTAAAGATTTCTTTTTAAAGCGCGATTGTATCGAAATTATTAAATTAAATTGTTAACAGCAGTCGATCGATGACTAGAAGATACAGCTAGAAAATTTTGGTTTTAATAAATTTGAAATTTCATACTAGTCTTAGGGCTGTAACGTACGAAATGTATAAACATAGCACAGCTGACATAAAATCGTCTGGACCAATAAACGTGCAGCATAAAGTCTCCATATTGATTTACATAACACGCTCATTGGTCTCTCGACGGCTTTATGCATTTTGTGTGTTATAGCTCTTACGTACGTACAAGTTACGGTGTTTTTTACGGGGTAACAGTATTGCCGAACATAATCCTTTAATATCGGAATTTCCGGCCTTTCTAGTTCCTTTTATGTGTGCGATGTGGAAAACGAAAGGTATCGAATTGATCCACGAGCGAGCGTTTTGGTGTTGAGTTACATTCGAAACGTTTCGACGATTCACATAACATTCGATATATCGGAGCGAATAATTGCAGCTCCAGCGTGGTTCAGTTAGCACGAGGACGAGGGCCGCCTCGCACAGGAGGGACAAAGGGTGAAAGGGTTCACTTCCATTTTCCACGGTCGGGTCGGAGGACGGAGCTCGGCTATCGGGTGCCCGTCGATTACGGTGTCGTCGAACTCTCCCGAGGCAGTTGCCGCGATCTGTCCGTGAACGAAGAAGGATCGAAGAAGCGAGAGAAAAAGATACATGTATATATCGAGGTCATGAAATTCGTCGCTCAAGTGACGTTCGCTTTGATTAAACAAGCATAGTGGAGTCGACGTTACAAATCATGATGACGCACATTCTTTCGACGCGTCTTACTATTTCAATATACTTTGAGACGAGAATGCAGCGAGTATCTCGGACAAAGTAGGACAATTTTATTTGCAAGCAGGCCTTTTGAATCTTATTCGTATACGATATAACAGGCTTCATCGATAACTCGAGTGCAAGCGTCTGATGATACCGTCGTAGGTCATCAGATAAAAACCCCGTGTCTCTGCTTAATCGTGCTCCATAGAATCGATCAATCATTTTTTTGCAACGGTCGCGCTCCATTTAAACGGACGGCGCGGCGGTAACGCGATATGTACACATCCGCATAGTACGTGTTCGTCGTATTCTCGCATTATTCATGCAGCGCAGTCTCACTTTCCATCGCGCTCGATCGCACACATTTTTCATCCTTCCCGCCGCCAGTCTCGCGATCGCCAGCGAAATTGAAAGCAAGAAAAATTAATCTGCGCCCATTTACGAAGGCACCCGACTACATTGTTATTGCTATCAAGCATCTCGTTGCGTTGCTCTTGCGTTACATGATTAAAGAATGATTCATACATCAAACGTAATACTTTCAATCGGTGAGACAATAATAAAGCTGTGAGGTCAGCGGAATGCATCATTTTTAATGAAATTGATTGGTACGAGTTTTCTTGCAAGATCACATAAAAAAAAGAATCGTTTCTTAAATTATAAAATAATATTTTTTACAATGTTACAGAATTATCATTATGAAGTATTTTATAAAAGAAAAATAAATCCATTTCAAATTAATGAAAAAACAATTGCAAAAATTGGCGATATATTTTTTTCTGGATACTAACTCTTGTAATATTTTCATAAATCGCAATATATATACAATATAGTTTTTCTTCCAATTTGTAACGATATCACTCATCTATGTATATGAAGATGTCTTTCCGAATCAAACACTGGTAGGTCGTGTGTAAATGAATTTATTCGATAATTTCGTTACCAAACGTTTCGATCCTCGCTTCGAATCCTTATCAATGTATAAAATTCGACAATATATCATTGTTCTTCCCGGAACGCTAATTACAAACATATACTTTAATTATTAAATGTTTAAAAAAGATATTTAACATAATGAAATTTCGATAATACAACACTTTCATACCTATTACAAATGATAGTATTTATAATTTAATAACTCACATGATAATGTTGAGATTAAAAAATACGAAGTTATCGTGTGAAAAGACGGAACACATTTGAACACAAATGATATTTCCGTCCTGTCACCCTAAAAACAAAGTGAAGAAAAATTGAAGAGAGAGAAACTCATTAGTCCATAAATAAACATTTATAGTTCTTATTTAACAAATCTGTGTCCGTTTGCATGTTCAAACTATTTTTCTGTTTCCGAATATGAATCATTTCCGAGATAAGTCTTTTGCCTAACATATTTTTTTCCTCATCAAGTATTTTTATATTATTCCAATCAAACTCATGCGAGTATTCTAATCTGTGTTCTGTAATTACTGAATGTTGTTGAGTATTCCAATTGATGTGATTCTTATGTTCGCCTATTCTTGTTTTCAGTGTCCTGCTCGTTTGTCCAACATACGTCGCACACAATCCTTACAAAATATTTTATATGCTACATTTGTGTTACTCATTTCATTCATAAACAGAGCAGGAGAGTAAGAGATGAGCGCACGTCTGGCACTCAATCAGACCGTTCCTTAACATGTGATTTGACGTACGTCACGCTTCGTCTCTCTCTTTGACGGAGATCGAGCTACGCTTCCTTGCCGCAACAAGTCGGCACTGTGCCCTCCGCGGTCACTCTTACTAATTAAGTATAAATTGCTTCTCTTGTGCGCACCCGGCGCGAGCGAAAGGCTCGTCGCTATCGCGAAATCCGCGAATCGTTGTCTTGGTATTCTTGATACGCTCTCCTTCGGTATTCCGTCGACTGTGTGCAGACTGCGTGCAGACGGGGACAGCTTTCCCGCCAGTATCATGATTCATTTCGATGAATCGGTTGAATCGCGGCTCTCGTAACTCGTGGGTGGTCGAAGGCTAACAACAGCGACAACTCGCACACGTTGCGGTTTCAATCCGGGGATTAGGTGAAAGCGGTCCTAGATGAGACTGGAAATTGAAGTGACCCATGAGCCATGAGCCACTTTGAGCATATTAAACCTTTCACGGTTAAATGTCTCTGCCTAAGCGACTTGAAAAGAAATACATTCGATTATTAGGATACCCCAAAAAGTTCCATATATACATATATTACGACATCTTTTTAAAGGGTTTTAAGAGCATAAGCTTGGAATAGAGAAATAAACGAGTAAAAGGATAGAATCTCAGAAAACGTAATTCACAGATAATCTTCGTTCTTCTCCAGAAAGGTCCGGCCGACCGACGTTTCGTAATGTTTCGAAATACGCGAGAACTTCGTGATCACGATCTTATCTCGATAACTGGAGTAACCGGTGGACAGCGAAATTTATCGTCGACCAAGGAGAACGCAGTATTCATATATACGCGATGGTGCACGGATAAATGCGTAAATAACTGGCCTCCGCGAGTTGGTCAGGTCAGGAGGCTGATTATTCTTCGTCGAATCTGGTCACGTTGCCGCTGTGTTTCTCCGCTCGTTACAAAACGCGAAGAAATGCCGCACTTCGTTGCAACCGTGAAGTAATAAAGCCGCGCCGTGCAACGCGAAACGTTTCGCGCGTATTGTTGACTTGCAACGTGGAATACCGGTTTCAAGGACGCAAATAAATTTCGAAGATATGTATGTACGCTCATTTCGCGTCGAGGATATTTGCGAGCGACGTGTATGGTAACGAGGCGAAACGTTATTGTGTGCAGGCTGGTGGATACGAATAAATTACGAAAGTAGGAAAAGATAGTTAATATCTCATTGCGAGGATTATAATGTAGTAGTGAATTAATTCGTTATTTAATGTTGTGAAGAGATACAAAAGATACGTAGCGTTATCATGCCACATTATTCAATCGATTTCGAATTAAAGTTAAAGAAAAATACGTGATAATATCTTTGAAGGATTTTGAGAAATATTTCATCTATCCTGTTTATTAATATCTAGCTAGCTATCATTATAGTATCGACTTTAAATCGAGGCTGCGCGACATTGGAATGCACGTGCATGTCGATTACGAGCATTATCGCGAAGATAGCACATATCCTTCGCATCGTTCGCCAGTGACCATTATCCTTCGAATTTATTTCGGAACAATATTTCCAAGGATATCCCGCATATCTCCCTCTTTCTTCTGTCTCTCTCTCGAAAGAACGCTGTCTGTCCGTCTGAAAGAATTTAAGTGCGGCTTCTATGCGACGTTTATGACCGAAATAAAGAGTGCATCGTGAGCCGACCTGGCGACGCTTACAAACATTCTGGTAGATACGCTCGACGTAAAGCCCTTAAAGCCGTGTAAAAAGAGAAAGAAAAGAGAAAGGTAGAAACCGCAGTGCTATCAGCTTTCCTCGAGGGATCCGTCGCGTCGCGTCGCGACGTTGTTTGCCTTGATTATCATGGATCCGGAGAGGTGTACTCAGATATGCATTGTTTACACGGTGCATCAAGCTGTTCTCTCGGATAAAGCCACTTCCGCGCATATATCCAGCTAAATGCAAGACGACGCACGTACTTGGTCGCACTTGGTCGCATTTGGTAACACGTCGGAAAAAGTCTCACATCTCATTGTCAGTAGTTTTTTATTACCGCATATGATTTTTTACTTCGATGCGTCTTATCGAAATTGAAAAATATTTGCGCCTTTTATAAATTATGAATCTTTTTTGTTCTTATATAACTCATTAATAACTATAATAAGAAATTATTTTTAATTTTATATTCTGTTTGTAGCGAGTTACTCTTTAACCCTTCGAGGTCACACCTGAGAATTTTATGTTGGTCACACGGGGGCAAAATGACCCTAACATTTTACAGCTTTTGTTTTTTAGAATTACAAAAATTACTTAACATACTTCAAACATTGTAGAATATAGAAATACAGTGGCTTTTTAAAGTTTTTAATTTTAACACATTTAAAAAAATCGCAAAGACCGACGTTCAAGAAACAACATGCGCACGGAAAAAAAAGGTTGGTTGCAGCAGCAAAAATTTGCATGTGGTAGCTAAATTCCAGTCGGAAATTCCATCCGTACATTCCAGTCGTATCTGCCAGGTCTAATTTACATTAGCTGTGAAGCCTAAATATTATCATTGTAACAAACAAGCATTTTGTTATTATGTCGATTTATTGATAATTGCAGCAAATGTTTTCTGTGTAGCAGACAATTTGGTAACAAGTACAGTTTCAGTAAACCATATTTAGCTGTGGTAGAGACAATTTTCTTTTACACTGACATCCGATAACTATGACCGGTATAGTGGGTTCTTATTTTAAGACCGTCTTAAGTAATGTCTTAAGTCGCTAATGCGGCCCTCTGATTGGTTCGTGACTTTTTAAAACTGTACTTAAGACAGTCTTGAATATAAGATCTGACTATGAATACCGGCCTATGACAACTAACTTCATGCTACTAAATAAATTGATCCGTAACATGCATACTTTACTATCACGTTCTTATATTAGCTACAACAGCAAATCCTTTCTATGTATTAGCAAATTTCATAGCTATAGTAGCTAATGCAATTTCAGCTAATCAGAATTAGCTATAGCCAGCAACATTTTTTTTTCGTGCGGTTGAAGGTTCAAAAAGGGTATTTTAAACTTTGGATAAATGGCAGTTTAAATACCGTTTTAAAAAAAGACCTTAGAAGTATAAAGCCTCACACCTTTTTGGGATCCCTTAGACTCCAGGTTACCACGAAGAGTCAAGGATGGTTGTAGTATATGATTATAATATTAAGCTGTCACGAGATATTGTCTCGCTATATCTTTATCGATATTTTGTCGTTCATTAATGTGAGATTTTATTGACACATCTTGCTTCGGTAATTGTGTAAGAGCTTCTCAACAGGATTCCGTGGGAGGCGACAACAGGTCAGTTTTTCCTTTCGCTTTCATGTCCGTAATCATGCGTGCCCCTTAATGTTACATCGCGCCTGCTAGAAGGATTCTTACCTGAGATTCTGAGCCGCCTCGTGATTAATCATTGCCGTTCGTTGCTGCAGGCTGGATAGTCGCTACAGCTGGTAACATCGCCCTTCTCGCTTTCTCACGATAAAAATTAAGAGAACGTGCGATCGCGATTAACATCTGTGAGAATAATTCGGAAAATGTGCCCGACGCTGATTTAAATGTCAAAATCTTGGGAAGATACATTATACATGATGTTGAATGTATATCTTCGAGTGGAAAATAATTATCTCGAAATATAACGATTGGATCTCCGAAAAAAATGTCAAGGGATAATGTTTTACAAAAGGTAATTTCGAGAAGCTAAGAAATACTAATAAGAAGCTTAAAAAAATTCAAGATTTTTGAGATTTGTTTACTGATTTTTGATATCTTGGATTAATTTGGAATCGCAATCCAAATATTCATCTAAATTCCAATTCCACTAGTAACCTGAAGCATATAGACAAATCTGACTGATTGCAATCAGCTAATTAAAATACTAACTAGAAATGCCTATGTATATCGGTCGAAGCTAGATCTTTAATGCTTAAAAATCAAATTGTATATAGGCTACGAGTAAAAGCTGGATGTCAATTGCTAAAACATAGATGAGAATATCTCATCTATAAACAAATATATAAAATGAAGCTCGAAAGAATCTATCAGTGAAATGTAAAAAAGCCCATCGGAACCTACATCGGTTTTATTCGGATGCACAGAAAATTCTTTATTTTCGTGTGAATGAAACAAAACGAATAAAATAAACGTTTCGGCCCATCAATTCGGCTCCTTATCAATATAAAATATAAATCGAAATTACATAAGTAACGCAAATTCCAAGATGACCTTTACGTCGTGTCACGAGAAACGCTTACATGTAAGTTGATAAAATTAAAATTCGGATGAATAATTTTAATAATTCTCTAATT
This sequence comes from Trachymyrmex cornetzi, assembly GCF_001594075.2. Lineage (NCBI taxonomy): Eukaryota > Metazoa > Arthropoda > Insecta > Hymenoptera > Formicidae > Trachymyrmex > Trachymyrmex cornetzi. The sequence continues at coordinate 204,364 of NW_017297029.1, forward strand.
TTTCGTTTTTCATTTTCTTTTGAATGACTACATTGCAAATAGATTTTAATAATTTTCTAATTTTTCGTTTTTCGTTTTTCTTTTGAATGACTACATAACAAATCTGACAATCTGATGAGCAATGTGATTCTACTTATTGACGCAATGTATATGACTCCGATTTTACTTTATGTAAGTTTTTATATTATTATTGTACAAGTTAGTATTTTTAATAATCATTTGGCTATTTTATTACATAGCTAATTTGGCAGTTGGATAAAGAAGAACGAGATAAATTGTCGGGAATCATCATCTTGGAATTTGCATTATTTATGTAATTCCAATTTATATTTTATATTGATAAGGACCCGAATTGATGGGTCGAAATATTTATTTTATTCATTTTGTTTCATTCACACCAAAAATAAAGAGTTTTCTGTGCATCCGAACAACCGATGTAGGCTCTGATTTTTATATTTCACTGTTTTTATATTTCACTGATATCTCGTCTATGTTTTAAATATTAAATATCATTTTAGCATCCAGCTTTTACTCGTAGCCTATATACAATTTAATTTTTAATTTTTTAGTAAGAATATTTATTTAATTTTAATGCTTAAATAATTCAATGTGAATTATATATATAAACTATATATGTCCATGCATATATACCATATTTGTAGTCATTTGAATTGCGCGCCGAATTGGTTTTCCGAACTTAGGGCTGCCGCAGACAAAATTTCGTAACCCCGGATCTACAATAGGTGTTTTAAGCCTTAAGTCGTAAGAAATTGACCAATTACAGTCAAACAAAATTTCGTAACCCCGGATCTACATAGGTGTTTTAAGCCTTAAGTCGTAAGAAATTGACCAATTACAGTCGAATCCGAGAAGAATAAGCGACTGTGATTCGCCCATTTCTTATGGCTTAAGGCTTAGAACTCTATTGTAGATCCGGGGTAAGGTGTAAACTTATCGATAAAGTCAATTTCAACCAGTTGAAATTCGTCGGATAAGTTTACTGCTATTTCTATTTCCGTCAGATTACGTAGATCTAAAGCAGTATCCTGATTGGCTCATCGGCTTAAGTTCACGTCTTAAGGTTACTGTTACAGAAATTTTGTCTGCGCGGCAGCTCTTATAAATGCAATTAAACTACTGTAATAATATCACGAATTAAATTAAATTTACAAGCAATTTTTAATAATTTGATGCTCAATAAAGCATCATATTAGAAAGATGTTAATGCGTTGCCTATTAATCCAATACAATATCAGAATTTTTGACTTTGAGCTTTTTATAACTACTTTATTCAACATACCATAATAATTTACATCCAAGTACTTACATTTCTTTTGTTGTCCTATTATTCGTTTTACTCGGTCTTTAGATTCGCCACAACACGAGAGCTGCTCGTTGTTAAGCGCAATACCGCGAAAGTCACGTTCAGCACGCGCTCATAAGCTTTTACTCTCCCATCTCGTAAACTTTGTGACGCGTTATGCAACGCGTAGTAAAATAGTAACGTGTATCCGCGCATCGCTCGTGGAATTCATGTCATAGAGACGCGAGCCAACGGTTGATCGCGCTGCATGGCCGAGCAAGCAAGATGTCCATGTAGCACGACAGAGTAAATACACATTAGAAACATATATATCTGGCGTTGCGACACCCGGTGATTAGAAATACTCGCCAAAGAGACCAGCGAACAATCCATTAGTCTCAATCAATGTAAATCGAACAAAGTAATTTCTCACAAAATGAAAGTGAAGTAAAATGTAACTGTAATAACATTTTCCTCCAAGGTTGAAATAATTATTTCTCGTTTAGCGAGAGAAATTAAGACAGGAAGTGTATCACGAAGAATAGAAAGGATTCACGCGAGAATAATATCTTGGAGAATAATATCTTTTGTCATACTTTTACCGAAAAAGTCAAGTGCAGTACAGACTGAAAGGTCTCAGTGACCCATTTTTCGGAATGGATGATAGAAACTTTTGGGATCGGGTATTTTTGGATCGTGTGATTCATAGTCGAGGAAGATGCGGTGGCATGCACCGCAGGGTGATCTGGCTGACTAGCATGGTTTCGTTTTAAAACAGCATGTCCACGGAAAGTCGGCCGCGAGGCGATCCTCGGAGCGCCGGCTAGTCACGCGAAGTTTCGTTGAACCCCTGACGAGGTTAATAACAGCCGTCGTGTGCTCGTCGGGATCGATGTTTGATTAAGAACGGAAGATTGCACCCCGTAAAAGCTCATTCGCTGCATTCTCGTAAGTGGATGCTCGTAGGGCTGTGGCCTTTAAACCTAACCTACCGACGTTTAAATAGATCACGTCATAGTTCGCTGATTATGCACGATGCATATTACCGTGGTATATATGTTATGACTCGGTCATCATTAATTCTTATCCTGCGAATCTTTATCCTGAAAAACGCAAGTTTGATAATTGAGAAACGTAACCGTCGTTCTCTGAGCTTTTTTCTTTTCATCGAAACACGTTATCTTGAAGATTGTAGTTTTCACCGACTCTCTTGAGATTAATTTGCATTATGTACATTAATTGAAAGATAAATGCTGTTTATATAACTCGTACATCGAAATATCAATTCTTCTATGCCTTTGCCGTCGATGTCTTGAGAAAACTGCCATTCTTCTTCGTTAATCGAAAACAAATGCCAGATCTAATATTTTAAGCCTCTGTAATCTAAATCCGGTTCGTGCAATAATACGTCTTGCGACGCGCGGATACGAGTTATCGCTCTTAACGAGGAAGGCGGAAGCAATAAAGCTACTTCAGTCTGCAGTCTAATCGCATGTCGTGAAATCACGTTTCACGATCGACGGTATCACGTGCGAGGTTGCGAGCGCAACTGTAGCAATCTCGATGTTGTCTGTAATGTCTATCGCTCGCGTCATTGATCTACCGTCGCATTGAGAAACTCTCGCAGTCTCCTCCTAATCGTGGCTAACGAACAGTTATGCTACTTTATCTTTTAATAGGTGGTTCATCGGTAGAATGATGTATCGATCGCCTGCGTGTTATTTCACTCGTTCGTGTACTGCGAGGGCGAGCGGTTTCTCAATGGAAGACTCCCGATGTTTCCGAGCATGGTAATCACAGTACTTTTCTAGTGCTGTCGCGCCGCTGGAATCCACGGATCGCGACGTACGCATCCTCCATCGCCCGACGATGCACGCAGCTGCATTCGAGCCGTCGCCATACCTACCATCTGTGTAGGGCGTCCATCGCTATCGCTTCTTCGTAATCTCGGCTGGCGTGCCGATCAGACGCAAAGGCTGTGTTCGATTTGAACGTTCACGTGCTATAAGCTTTATTCTATCCTTATCACTCATTAGTCATTACGTGCGGAAGGAAGATTGAATGAAGTTTACAGTGTATGAGCGTCCAAACCGAAGCCATTATCTTATCGCTCTTTTATCGATTTAAATTATACATGGAATGGCCATTTTAATATTCGATAGATTAGATTGACATTACAATAATTGTTGCAATATCTTCGCATCTCAAAATTGCAACTTTGTAATTTTTAGCGTTAAATATGTAATATTAATATCAAAATCAAAATTAGAAATTATTCGAAGTTTAAATGTAGAGCGATAGAGCACGTGTTATATTTTCTGTTTAGCCTAAAATAGCCTCTAGTTCTCGAAAGGATTGCTCGTAACTCAAGTTTGATACCACTATAAATAACGTCAATTTTCTTCAACATAATTTGCCGAACCTGATCATCGACAATTTTGGAGCGGCGCGGACCCGTGTATGTAGCATATATGTAGCATATGTCGGGCAAAACGTGCCCATCGAGCGCGAGCGGAACAAAGACGAAGAGGAACACGAAGAGACAGACGATGACGGCGGCGAGGTTGCCAAGTCGTGTTTACATACCGTCTACGTGCTCCCCGAAGGGCCCTCTCGGTCAAGAGGCACGGTTTAACCCGATGCGAATCCGGTCGGCACAGACTGAGGACTGAGGATCGTATTCATGGCGTCGCAGGAGTTGGCGCGCCACGCGATTCAGCGACTGACCCTTCACAAAGACTGCTTTGCAAAAGATTGTTGCGTGTTTAGAGTCTTGCTAGTGCAAAGTCACGAGGCTGTCGTGAAGTAGAGAAGACTCCTGAAGCCTCCTTGTTCGCTTGTAAAATAGAAACTGATTCCAAAATCCTGAAGAGAAAGCATCCTCGAAACATCGCGATGACAATAATTAAGCAAAGCACCTCTGCGTATTAAGGGAATGCTGGAGTTACCAACGGAGCGTTATTTCGTATTTCTCAAACAATTTCGTTTTCCTTATACAGAATCAAAAATCCTTTTCCAGAATAAAAGAAAAAAAGCAAATACCCCCTTTGGAAAAGTACAAATCGGTATGAAAATTCCCAAAAAATTGTAAATTAGTTTTCTATTACCATGTAGGTTCGCTTTTTTTATATATGTCCATATAAATGAATGCAAGGATATATCGAAATAAAAAGTACTTTTCCATATTTAAGTAATTTATAAAAATATTATGAGACCTTTTCAAATTATGATTTTGAAGCTTACAAGAGAAATGGCTTGAAAAGTACAATTTGAGTGTACATGATCTCGCATTTATGTGATATATAGTACGAGTATAGGATATAGCAGAGCAAGAAATATACGTAACGTTTTACTTAATGATTTTGCTTAATGTACGTAATACTTTATTTGGAATTAAAAATCTGTTTTATCGACATCGATCAAGTTCAGCCGTTGCTCCAGCCTTTCAAATTACCATACAGTTTGAGAAAGAAGAAACGGGAAATAATTAGCGTGGATTATGTTGATGCATGCGGAACATGATTTATCCTTTGTTCCACGAATTCCTCATAAAGTCATTTTTGCAAAATTTTTCTAAGACAGACGAATTCTAAATGGGTGAATCTCATTCCATTCAAATTGTCATAGATAATTATTGCGCGGCTCAGAGGCCTCAGAGAATATTATAGACCGAGCGTGCGAATGAATTATGTGCGATGTAGTCTAAACGTTCTAAAAACTATGGCTTAACGGCCGCGTGCGGAAACTATCGGGCAATTACGAGGGGGATACGGTCGAACGATGCCTCGAAGGCACTCGTACCGAATATTTTCTCCAAGTTTTTACTTCGTACGTGCGGCTTCCTTTTGCTCTCATAGCACTCATTATGGTGCACCTCGTGTTTTTTCATACCGGACGTATCTAATAACGCCACGTGTGCTTGTCGATACAAAATAAATGCAGTAAATACGTCTCAATTGCGACTTTCGATTTCCCGAAGTTATCACATTCTTGTTTCTCAAGTTTCTTGTGTGTATGCAAATCATCGTTCGCGAATGCGATGAACTATTTTATATTTATATGAAGATACTGATGAAGATCAACGATTAATTTTGAAATTATAAAGAGGAATAATTTGTAAGGATAATTAAATTAAAAATATTGTGTGTACTAATAATTCATATATAATAATATAACGTTATCTCATTTTGTCAAAGTAAAATGCATTAAGACATAAAATAAGATAAATCTCAAGAACTGCTTCAAGACAATAGACGTTAAGTGTGAAATTGACTGCTATATTATCAGAAGGAATATCGTCCACGACCTTTGTGCAAGACAGGATGGAGACAGAATGTGATAACACAGTAGATAAGCGTAGTTATCGGCGATTTTTCATTTTAAGAGCTCATTTACAACGAATCTTAAAAAGCGATATCGTTCTCGAAATACTTGAGTTGTGTGGTCCGAGTCGTCAAAACGGTTGTTAGAGGATGCAGAGGCACTTCGCAACTTGTCAGAGTAGCAGGAACTATCCTTCCATCGGCAGGTATCATTAGTCACTATTCCTTTCACTGTATAGCATAATACAGCATCTCCAGTCGCATCGCGTTATTCCTTCCCACGTTATCTTTAGGGCGCTTTTAGGTACGAAGCAGGATATAGTATTTCGTAAACTGTCACCCTTCGTGGAATAGCGTTTAACCATAACATAAACGTATCGTTGCTTCGTTGAAATGTGCCTTGCTGCCACATCGATGGCTTGGCTAAAAAATTCTTGTACTTTTTTTTCAAATTAATTCCTTAAACGTAACACTACAAGACACTGCGGTATGACATACCTAATTCGACTGTTTGCAACTTTTATAAAAATGAAAATATTGTAAAATTGTTTTTCTCTCAATCGAAATGATATAAATTAAAAATATAATGTGGTACTAAACAAATGTATGTATCGTAATTAATAAAAAATTATAAGCAATGTAAGCATTAAAAAAGCACTGAGAAAAAGCCGACGAATCGAAAAAAAGCGTTTAAGGATTAAAATCATTATCATGTACCCAAGTACCGATTGAAAAAGAATTGTAAGCTTTTAAGATAGTTGTTGAAATTTTATCGATACATTTTAATTTACTTTGCAAGAAGTACAAAATTACATTTATCCCTATGCGTTCTATAAATAGCGAGTGTTCGAAATTATTATTTTTCGATAATTTTAATTATGAGAAGGAGTGGAATAATTTCCATGGGTTATTTGTGCGCTGGATTTAATACTTGCTTTATATGATGGTTATCACGACGCGACGTGACAACACGTTCCAAGTGTATCACGCGTCGCAGATCGTTTAAACAAGCTCAAGTGCAGAGCCGCATCGTCTGCGGGCGTTGACAGAGTCGGCCTTTCGTTTGTCCACGTGGTCAGGAATTTATTATTACTACCAGTCAAAGCGTGTGCAGAGAGAAGGAGCGAAAAAGTAATTATCTTTCAGAGACACGCAGGATGCTCGCTTGCTCGTGTATTCCCGATCCTGCAATGTGTTCGGCACCCAGCATGGAATTCGTCGGTAAGACTTTGAAGTACATCATTCTGTATAAAAAAAAAAAAATACATTGACGCTCCCGCGCACGATGCAATCAGATAATGGAATCTTCCCGTTGATTCTTCTGTGTAAAGGAACAAGATATCCACGCAATGCGTCTTGTTGCGTTTTATCGTGCCTTCTTCTCCCGTCTTTTATTGCTTGCTTCCTCTCGATAATCCGAAGATTCTCGAGCATGGAGATCGTTTAATAAAAATCGCTGATCGTGAAATTGAACGAAATTCTTGTTTTATAATGTTTTTCGCTAATCAAAAAAGTGAAAACTTGAAGCTTAAATGCACATTTGCCTTTAAACCATAATAAAAACGATTGCACTTTTTAATCAAGGAGGAACCAATATAATTTCAATGATGTTACGCGAACAGATTGCCTAGGAGTGGCAGAAACGCGCCCTCGATTAAAGGAAGGTGTACGTTTGCAAAGTGAACAAAAGCATATCTCGTGACTCACTGCGGTTGGCCCTGTTTTGGGGGGATGAAAAATATCAATTCCGCGTGTAATTTACACGCGGACGCACACGCACACGCAGACAGTAGGAATAAAGCACATGAATGCGAACGAGGCCGCGACGGTAGTAAAAGCTTATTGTCATTTGGAATGGATCGCGGGCACGCTTGGACTGCGTTCTTGGACTTAATTACCCGCATGTTACGGGCTGTTTATTATGCCCTGCTTTATCGTCGTCGAGCTGACCGCGCCGATTTCTTTCATTACGTCCCGTGAAAGGCGAGAATTCCATCCTTTGACCGCTATATCAATATATATTTCCTTTGTCGTATTTCACCGAACGATAATACGTCCGTCCGAAGACGCGCATTGTCGACACCGTCAGTTCATATGGACATTCCAATGGCTTCTAGGTCGCGCCAGTTCTCTCGGGATGTCCGGCATCCTTTTCAACCGACCACGCATCTTAAGTTGCTCGTGAATTGTTCCGTCGCCCAGGTCGAAAGGCGTTTCATTAGCGTGTCTGAGGTGAATATGAGAAAAATTCCGTGCCAGAGAGTTTAAATCCAGGACAATATTTTTCTAGATGCAGAAAGGTCGAAAGTCGGAATTTGTGATATATGAAGAATTATGGTTCGTCTTTAATATAATTATGGATAAAAGGAAAATATCTTAAACGTATTTCATACGTAATGTCATTTAATATGTATTGATAATTCAATACCGGTTTAAATTTAACATGTGTAAGATTTATAGCTACTTAGAGGGAATTTATTTGACAAAATAGTTTGGTCATTTAGAATATTTAGATAAACAAAACAAGGAGAAAGTTCTTTTTTATAATTACGCTATAATGTTTGTCTTGTTCTACCTAAATTCTAAAAGACGCAATACCTTGATAATGAATTAATGTTGTGATAGAGCTGACCCCCCTCGATTCTTTCTCTCCATTTATTCGTTCAGCTTGATGAGATATATCGCGTGAGTTGAATACCAGAAGCAGTGAAAGCGTCATGATCAGCGAACGGCGATTAATTAAAGCGTCGAGAATTAATGGACTGTCCTCGCAACGCGAGAGCGAGGAGCATAGAGACACGACTAACCCGTTGGGACACCTGCGGAAGAATGCCTGTTTCCTCGGGTCTGCAGGATTTCGGAACACCTGCCCACACTGTGTCATCGTGTATCTCTTCCAACCTTTCCTCGGATTTACACCTCGATGTCGCTTGCGGTAGCGCTTAATAACTCGACTATGTTTCACAAAAGCTACAAAAGGCTTTTGTGAATCTGTGAATCGAATTACTTTCTTACAGCGCAAACCGATAATGTCCAGTTTTCTCGCTAACATTCGATTTTTTTAAGTGATTTCCAATGACTCACAACGTTTGAAGCTACACTTGCATCTTTTACTTGCATTTTTACGTATCATTAAAAAGAATTATCAGATTTTTTGCTTATTTTTGTAACTCGTATTCGTAGAATATTTAAATGTTTGCTTATCAAAAGGTTGTATTAATTACCTTGTTTTGCTTAAAAAAAAACAAAGTTCACATTTAAGGTGGTTCTTTAGTAAAGTGCCGAAAATTTGGGATGCCTCATTAAGGCCCACCCAAAATTACAAACATCTGTATATTTTGGATAAAATATTAAAACTATGTATATATATTTTAATAGTATAATAGAACATAGATAGTATAGAACATAGATTGTAAATCAAGAGCTGCATCTTCATTGAACGAACACAAAATGAGATTATGTTTACTTTTTGAGGTTAAATTTATATGTAAGTTTATGCACGCGTAAATATCTTTCCAGAATGGCTATTACTTTTTCGTGACCATTAAAATCGTAATTTTTTAAACTATTATAATCTCGTTTTTGAGAAAAATCTATGGTAAGATTTGTGTGCAGTTAGTCAAAGAAGCATCTGGAAGCCTTATCTATTACTAAGTCATACGTGAAAAGTTACATTTTCAACATTTTTTTTCCTCTTATTTTATCGTTAACCTAGAATTTTGCACACGTCAATTTCAGTACTTCATTATATAAAAAAAAATTAGACATTTCTATGACAACTCGATTGATTAAAGAAGCACCTTAAATTAACACTATCTTGAAACTTGTTGCTACTGCTTAATTTAGCTCTTGTAGAATTTTCTTCGTAATTGCTACGAAGCATCCTTGCCTCGACACCAAATTACTTCAAAATTGGGCATGCGGAACACCTTCGGGCCCGAGCACGGTCATTCTTTATATTTTGCTTCACACGTCAGACTCGAAACAGTCTCAAAGGTACCGTATTCGAATTGACGCATCATATTTCAATGCACTGCCGCTTATTATGTATAAGTAAGGGAGAGGCGATGGCTGACTCGTCGGCGATAATTATTCAAATTCGACATCAGTATTCGTTATTTTGCGCCGCTTATAGTTCGCCCGTTATAGTTCGCGACGCGTGTACGAGGGCACGGCAGGATGCACGGCAGGTACATATAATAAATAATTATTATGACGCGCTCACGAATGTAACGGGCTGACGAATTGTTCCGTGAATAATACCGTGTTGGACGGCTCATTAAAATTCGTCGCGATTTGCGAGGTGGCTTTGAAGCATCAATATTATACGCATTAATGTGCGTTGCATTAATGCGCGGTTTAGCAATCGTATAACGTATTTCGCAGCGTAAAGCAAATAAAGTTTCCAATAATTTTAAAATAAAGAAATAGACAGATATTTAAGACAAGATATATTTTTATTTTTACTTCAATAGTCAGGTTAGTGCAATTTTAATTAATGAGCAATCCTTATATTAAGATTATTGATATCTAACACTTATCATTATGCGTCCGACACATTTGCATCTTTAAAAAGTTTAAAAAGCATATCCTGTCATAAAATTCATTCGTGGAATTCGAACGCGTCTGCATCACGTTATCGAGGGACATCGTCGATTCTCGCTGTCGTAAATCTTTCGTGCGCATACGCACGCTTGGCTTTTCTATCGGTCGGGTTCCTTTCCGCGTAAACGCTTGACGACAGTTCGGCGACAGTAGAGGCATTATATCCAGGATGGTATAGCTCGTGCGCATTCCGGATCATGAGAGAAGGATCATCGCAACGCAGGGCGTTGAACCGTCCGCGTCCGCGGCATTCCGCCGTGTTTCCACCGGCCTCTGCCCCGTAATCCTCTCCGCGCGAAGCCTCATGCTCGTGCATAGATGAATTTTTAGGCGTAGACACGATGGATCACCCGACTCGAATACCGAGTAGCCGCGGCGGGGCTGCCGGGAGTGCGACGTGTTGATGTGGCGCGATACTCGGAAACCGTCATCGACGGCTGCCCGAACGGGAGACGTGCATCACTTCGGCACTTTGGCACGCCAATCTAAAAACCGACGGTGAGGAAATGCTCGATCCGACCGGGTTACTTCAAGCATCATCGATGTTGCACACCGACGTGTTTTCGCGAGTCGTATATCTCGCGTATGCAGTGGGCGTTACGACTGGGCACGTCACTTTCAGTTTTTATAGGCATCTCCGCAGATTTATCGCTGTTTAAACTATGAAAAACACAATAGCAACCACTAGAAATGTTGTTGTAATATCTTTAAATATTGTGAAATATTCCTTGAACGTGTTTATCCAAGAAATGAGGCTGCGTTCGAAATTGAATACGACATTCAAGCGCGATCTCGCGATCTATTTCAGAGAAACGTCTAATTATTATTACGGTATTTGTGAATATTTCTTCCTATCATATGAGACCATAAGTTTGATACACTTGAAAAAACAAAAGACCAATGAGACATGCATTGCAGATAATCGGAAAATGGTGACGTCTGTGCGTAAGAAGGTCGCCGCGTCGCGTCGGCGGTACATTGAATATTTTAGCAGTTTCTGGGTCAGGGAAAATGATGTCAACAGTGAATTAAAGCCGCTTTCGTTGTCGCGTCGCCGAGTGAGGTGTAATAAACACGCAGACGTTGACGCGATTAACTGTACTTACGGTACAATTACTTAAAAGTACAATTAGCACATATTGGCGGCCCTAGTCCGACTTTAATGAAAATTCCACGGAGTAGCACTCGATCTAAATTTTAAGCTCTATAAATGGGAATCATTTCATATCTTAATTAAGTTAATTCAGTAACGACAATCATACAAATATACGAGCCTAAAATCAAATTTGTAAATTTGAAATTAATGGATGTAATATGAGAGAAAGCTGTCCATTTTAAAGTTATGAAATTACATTTGAAAGAATTTTCCTGAATAAAAAGATTAGATTAAGCTTTTCTTGTTGCACCAAATCTTCCAAGCGTAAAAAAATGTTGTTACATTGATACTTGAAAGTAGAGTCCGACCGAAACCAAAGACATTTTGATCTCCAGTCGGAAACGAATATTCGGTTGTCATTCAATTTCGGCCGAAATCGAAATCGAAACTTAGATAAAATCTTACTAAAAAAAAAAAGACAGAGAGAGAAAGAGGGAGAGAATGGAGTCATATTAATTTATTTCGAACGGAATCAAAATCGATATTGTTGGATTAATTTTACAGAGATCATATGATTTTCAGAAATCATGACAAATTTATGTACTCTTAAAAAAATAAGATTTTATTAAAAGATTTAATTATAATAATATAATAATATTGCATCCTCAACTTTTAAACAAATCAAATCACATTTATTATTAGGGTCACATCAAAATTTGCACTGAAATTAAAAGCTCAATCAACGAGTTTATAATTATACAATTGAACAATTGTTTTTTGAACGCAACTTGTACAGTTTCGGTTTATCCACCGAAATTTTTTCTTAATTTCGGCCGAAACCGAAATCAAACCGAAACCCTGATTTTTTACTGAAATTGATCAAAACCGAAACCGACATTTCGGTCGGACTCTACCTGAAAGATTACCGTACCAGCTCATCGGTGCAACTTGTACAGTTTCGGTTTATCCACCGAAATTTTCTCTTAATTTCGGCCGAAACCCTGATTTTTAACTGAAATTGATCAAAACCGAAACCGACATTTCGGTCGGACTCTACCTGAAAGATTACCGTACCTAATGACGGTGCGTGAAAATCCACGAATTGAATTTCTTTTTACGGTCATGAGGGTGAAGATGTTAAATCGGATCTTCATCTATCATGGTTCGATGGCGAGCGACACCCGCGTTAATCCGTTGCCATTGAATCTTCGCAACGAGAAGCATAATCAATCGTCGATGAGAGGCGGTAACGATAATACTTATCGCAAGAGAGATAACGGGTCTGGCTTCGATAGAAATTAGGGCTCGCGTGCTGCTAGTCTCTCGACTTAATGTCTCACGTATTAATAGAGCAAAGCCATTCGCTCGCTCGTCACTCTAAAGTACACAGCGGTCACGAATTAGGCCACAGCTGGATAAGGGCGATCTTTATGAACAGGACAGTGCCTCTCGTTGTCGTTCTCGGCCCCTGCCGAGTGTATCGAGCTCTACGTTCCTACCTACGGGGGAGCGAGCGTTCCTCGTTTCAACGAGGGCACAATTTTTCTGCTCGTTAAACTCCATCGTGGGTGTGCGCGCGTATTAGCGTGCAAGCCGGAGGGGTCCGTTTAACTGTTGTTGCTCCTACGAATGTTGCGAGCAGACATCCCGTTCTTCCTCGTTTCCGCAAAGTTGCGAATCCACCGGTTGCGCCAACGGATCGATGGAAACCGAGCGATATCGCTTATGCGTTAAACCCGCACCTAATTCTCCTTCCCCACCTCGCGCCGTAGAGTCGATGAACGAACGTAAGCCAAATTCCTGGAAAGGGACGGTTTATTTTCGTTTGCAAGGCCGTGGTAATTCACGCCACGCGTGGTTATTGCCGCGTAAATTTGCTGCGACCGGTTGGTCGGCATGTGGTCACGTCGAGGAAATCGGTAGATTTGGCACCACAGATCGTCTGAGGCATCGACCGATTATCTCGAAAAAAGCACCCTCCTAAATCCTTACTCTTTTACGAAGACATTATCTTTAACCTATCACGCTTAACGAAGCTATAAAGTAAGGCTTTTTTACCATATATGAATATACATATATATATATATATTTATGTAAAAAATAATTTATGCAATATATATGATATTTTAAAGATTTTTCTGAAATGAAAGATTCTGAATCATATATACGCAGCAAATGTTGGTATTTAGAGCATCGAGACTGCATCGTCGGCTCAAGCTAATAAGCTCCGATGATAAGGTTTCATCGTAATGCGAAGAAAACGAGCGTCGGCCCGGGTCTCGTTTAATCGCGCGTCCAATAAAAATGAGTAATGTTCCAAGAAAATATCGGAGCCGCTTCTTCCTCGCAAGCGGGAACGTCGCGTCGCGTCGGGAACTCTCCACTCTCCAGCCGCGTTCTCTTGCTCGTGGATGCACTTCGCGATAATACGCGATAATACGTGGAACTATTAAACGTTACTGAATTCCGACATTGGAGAGGCAAACGCCGATCTCATTTACATTATCGCCGGAGGTCTAAGTGCACGCATAATTTATGCAGCCTGGCATTCGCGAGCCCTCTCGTTTTAAGTGTGCAAAAAGTTCGAGCTGCATCTTGGAGATGCCCGCAATTATGTAGATATCGCGCAACTTGACAAAGCTAATTAACGATCTCATCGAGGCGCGTTACGTCACTCACGCTAATCGTCTGTTCACACGAGCTATGACCCGAGCTATTTTTATTCATCCGTTAGTTTTAACAGTGACACATATTCCTGAAACATTTTTTAATTAGTTAATTCGAAATATTAAGAAATAAAACAATTTTTTCAATTCAACAGGATAGTAATTCGCTTAATTTATGACCGTAAAAATTAACTTATGTAGAAGACGTTTCGTAGTTTTACTGTTCTGGAAATTATCGGGAAATAATTAATTAGAAAAAAATAAGAAATTTTTGCTGAAATTGTTTATCTTAAAATATTGATAAAAACAAGAAAAAAAATCATTCTATATTGTCATTCCAAGGGATAGCGAATATCGATCTTCTTAAGCAGCTGCCAAAATTTTGCGTTGGCGGAGTCCCTTCGAGCGGAACGACATGGTACGCGTCTGGCGTGCGAGGGTTGTCTCCCTGTTCCTTTGTTACAAATTCTATCGTTCCTAATAATAGACCCTCGGCAGAGTCGCGAGTCTCGCATGGAGCGGGTGTTAAAAACGCAGGCAGTTTCCGTCCTTGTACAACACAGTATGCACAAACAGTGGGGGGGGGGGGGGGGAGGGAGGTTGTTGGCACGCGTGCAAAACGCAGCCGCACGTAGAAACGAGAAAAGCGACGATGAAAGGGCCCTGTTGTTCGTATCGTCCCACATTTTCGACTGTCGTTCTCGCAATCATTTCGTGACTCGTATGCGTATATTGCGGTTCTAATGTCTTTTTCCCCTATTCGTATATGCGGATCAATTAATATAATGATATTACCCGGCTTATTGTTTATTCATGAATGTATTTTTCATTCATTTGGAGGCAATAATTTGTAACCTTTCACAGAAATTTCAGCTATCCGTGTGCCATTCATTCCTTTCTTTCACTTAATCTCACTTCTTACATATTGTTTGTCACATCTATAACGAAATTATGAATTAAAATTATAATACATTTTTTCCTTGATGTGTGTCACATTTTTCTAATAGAGTTGCGATATTTTAAAATTGAAGCATTTCTTTAACCTTCTAGGAATGGCATTGTTTTATCATTAAAAAATAAATTTTTACTGCTTTTACTAAAAAAATTGATTAATAAATGAAGAATATGTCGATATTTACATTATCGATGTATGTATATTGTTGTATAGCTCTTTTGCTGGATAGAAGTACTATATTTCAATATTCACAATGCCATATACATTTCCATTATCAATTCTTAGAATATAAGGAAAAGTGGGGTAAATCGGACCTATTTGTAGTTTTTGTTCTCTATAAGGCATAAATAAAGTCCGAACGTAAAACTGAAGAGAATAAAATCCGATCGTAAAAATGAAGAAAATGCCGTTGGTAAGATCATTTGATTCTTTTCATTTTTGATTCAGACCATTTTGACGTATCTTTCATCTGTGTTAAACTATAATGTAAAGTGTAAAAACGCTTTTTCTGGTCCAATTTGGAACTATTGATTCCAAATCGGATTACCCTCTGGTCCAAATCGAACACTTCTATTTCGATGGACTTTTAAATAGAATTTTAAAATATTTGAATGTATTTTCGTTAGTATTGAGTAAAAACGAGCAATTTGACAGTCAAAAATAAAAATTTTATTCAGAAAAAAAAGTTACTGATAGTTTATATATATATATTATTAGAATTAAAATCAATAAAATTTAATTAATTTGAGCCTGATGACTCATGATATTTTACTGATTTAATTTCTTGGACCAGATCTGATCGGTCGATCACCAGTAGATACTACAACCAAGCCTATAAGTTGTCTACTGTATTGGAAGTCCGATTTGAACACTCAAAAAGAGGTCCGATTTGGACACGGGTCTTTTCGAACTTTGGAAACAATTTTACAATAAACCGCAAAAGTGATCACAAAACGCTTGACATTTTTGAATTCTGTACTCTTTAATTATCTTAAATCAATTACCTTTTAAATTTTTAACACCTTTTAAATAATGATTTAAAAATATTTTTTTTAAATTTTCGCACGATGACTGAAAATACATATTTGCGTCTATTCCATGAATGTTATGACAAAGAACTGTCAAACTGCTGTCACATGTTCGGTGTTTTATAAGGACTTTACATTATAAGTAGCATGCAAATCTGTTTAACCGTATTCATTTAAAAATGTATATGGAACACGTCCGATTTAGGCCACTCTTCCCAAACTAATTTACACAGCTCTTGAATTTAACTAAAATTTAATTTGAAAGTGAACGTTGCAAATTTGTTTGCAACACTTGCCCTTAAGTGGTTAACGTAGATACTGCATTACCGTGGTTACCCAGTATTCTGATTGCATATAGAGCAATTAGGCGCAATGGCTTTATCGCTGATACCGATCGCGCTTATCCCTGCGCTTATAAGCCGAGTTAGCGGATAATTAGAACAATGAGTGGTGGTTGATCGTTGGCCGCGACTAAATTTAGTGCAAGTCATTAAGCCACCATGTAAATCAGTCGGGCCTGTTGCTTCGTTACTTGCCCGGGCCGATGACCTCGGTGCGGCATGCAACTAGGAACAGCGAAATTAACCGCCAGAACAACATACAGTCCATCCCGATATAGCCGGCGTATTACGCGAGCCCTTCCTCTGTCTCTCGTAAAGTCGCACTTCTGCCAAGCTTCATTCTCGCCGCGTGGTACTTGATTTTCCTATTAGTAGAATGTACGAGCGCGACATTAGCCTGGACGCAAACCGAACGACCCACGATGAAAACTTCTGACAAGCGCCACGTTTTCAAGCTTATATGCTTCTCGAGTGCCGTAAATTGACAAGCGATTAATGGGATTTTAGAATATATATATAACATTATCTCTTTTTCAATATAAGACGACGAACGTGTCAGTGATGACGATATCTTCGAAGGCGTTGAAAGAATCCAGATTACAGTCGCGATTCAAATAGATTTATTCACGGGAAGAGAGACCATTTTGCTGAAAGATCTAAAATTTTGCTTGATTTAGATCTGAAAATAATCTTTTCTATCATGAAAATAATTTTGTTGAAAACTGGTTGCTAGAATATTAAAATGATTTGCAGTGTTTCTCATGTTTTTGTAGCTTCTGACATAACTATTTTGGTGGTCCAAAATTATTTTCAGATCTATGTATATCCAACAAAATTTTACATTTTTAGTGAATCGTCTTTCCATATTTCTATGTAGCCATTTTTATCTTATTGAACAATTTTTTTAAATTTTAGTTTTAAAAATTATAAAAACAATTAAAAAATACAAGTTTAAATAACAATTTAAAATTGTACGCACTCTCGCAATTGTTACAATAATAAAAGGTGAAGAAAATAAGGACTAATAAGAGCTGTAAACGTTGCGCAATTTTTTATATGTAAATTTTTGATTTATTTGAACGTGAATCGATATAGTTGTATGCAGTTATTGCTGAGGATGACTCAAACGTGAGTCGAAACGTCCAAATAAATCGAAGATTTACACATAAAAAATTGCGCAACGTTTACAGCACTTCACTTTCATTAGTCCGCTTCTTCATTTTTTATTATTGCGTTAAAAATTATTCTCACTGGTGCAATATTATTCATCATTTTAGATGTTAATTCTACAATTTGTCGACTTACTAAACTTACTAATTTCAAACAGACGTTTCGAGAAACAGTACTAGACGCGCAAGCGGAGTCGCTAATGATTATGCGAGACGCACATCTTGCGCGAGGCGCGAGTCACGCTTTCATTTAAATAATTCCGTCAACGAGTCACTTCAATTTGTCCACTCAGCTTGATGCCCCGCTAAACAGTCGTAAGCGTGCCAAAGATTCAGAGGCAGGAAACGGCTCATTTTCGTATATGAGCGTCGAGCTCAAAAGATTTCATGAGACTTTCTCTCTCGGGGAATTGCGATACTGTACTTTCTTGTTCCTTCTCTCATTTCATTCCACGTTCTCAGTAAATGATAGAAATTATCTCCATTACTTCATACGCGATAATGTCTTGTTTAATGTGTGCGTTTGATTCACTAAAGTTCGCCGCCGCCACCGTCTTTCTTCTATCGTTTTCCGTTTGAATTTTTTTTTGCCAAGTGCCATTTAGCAAAAAAAAAAATACTCGGTTACGTCAACATCCAATACGATGCGGCCTGACTCATTCCTCGGTCGAAACTTCGTCGAAAACTTTGGCATTAAAAGACGAGCAAACATTTACCATCCGTTCCAAGTCCACTTCATCATCGCTGTATCATCATTTCTCATAAAGTAAAAGAAAAAAGAGAAAAGATTGTCAAATTCCTCATGGAGTCGGTTAGCCAAGGATTGAAGTACGCTCCGCCTTTCACCTTCCATCGCATTATTATTCTGTTGCAAGAGCTGCTTCTCAACGAGGGAGAGGAAGGGACGAGTTTACCAAAGCCCGGTAGCAACCGCGGACGCGGTTAACTTAGCTTCAAGAAACTTCTCGGTAACGTCAGCATTCGCCTTTTTTGCCCACGCGAGAGTGATCCCGCGTCTTGACCCTCATTTATAATAATGACGTAATTATCCCGCGGTCCCACAAACGTGTTAGCTACCGAAACCAAGCGAAAGCGTTCCGACGTACTCGTACATATATATTCATTTGAATTAATGCTTGGGATACTTAAGAACCACAAATGAATAATAAATAAATTGTATGAACATTAATTGGAGATTTATTAATTTTTTATTAATACACAAGAACACATTTGCCATTGCGATTGGTGTTCTCAGTGAATAATATACAAAAGTTATACTTTAACCCTCGAACGACACAATGGGTCTTTCGTGTCCATGCTATTTCTAATAGTTTTTATTTCTCATATACCTGTGAACATGGTCCTATGCCCCCCCCCCCTCTCGGGAAAAATCTTTGTAATGGGAGGAATATAGGGAAACAACGGCGACAAGGAATCCCTATGTGTTGTCGAGCAGTACGGTCGCAAAGTTGCGTGAGAAGTCGAAAGACCCATATCTATAGTCGGAAGGTGCCTTTTTCGCAAGTAAGTCAATTCAGTTATTTTGCTATTATTGAGTAGGCTTATTTTATCGTGTCTATATTTTTTTTGCTGTATTCACTGCGGGAAGCCGATGCGAAGTCCACAGATCACCGATATGCAGCGAATACAGCGAAAAAACATTTAATCACTTTTTAATATTTCTGTTTGCATTAAAAATATGACATATTCAGATGCTCAAATAATTGCACTTTTTTTGCATCTGGCTCGTGTAACATTTTTTTTGTGAATTATGTGATATCTGTACAAAAACATCCTATACAATGATTTTTTTTAGTACATATATAGCAAAGTTCCAATTTTTATATTAAAACTGAATTATTTTCTTTTTCTGATGCAGAAAGTAATTTTCATAATTTTTTTCAATGTTTGCATAGCAGAATAATTCAATAGAGACCTTAAAGAATATGTGTGAATTTTTCGAGCACTTTAAGAATGTTAAAATCGAGTCCAACACGAATGATCCATGTGTGTCGTCCAAAGGTGCCGAAAATAAGTGTGTTAACCCTCGTTCGAGGGTTAAGTATAATAATATATATATATGGGACATTCCACGTCAACTGAGACAGAGCGATGCCCAAAATGTGTTACGACCAAAAAAATCGTTTCAGGGCTCAAAATGTTCGTAATCGCATGTACTTTCGAACGTCATGTGGCGCTTTGGGAAAATTCAAAATGGCGGTCAATAGGGGGCCCGTTAACCCCATAAATAATCAAATTTCATGCGGAAAACGACGACCCCCAAAATTTCTCACAACCAAAAAAATCATTTACGGGCTGAAAATGTTGGTACTCACATGTACTTTCGAAGAGCATATGGCGTTTTCAGAAAATTCAAAATGGCGGTTAATAAGGAGCCCATAACCCCATTGATTATCACATTTCGTGCAGAAAATGGCTATTCTAAAACTCAAAATTTTAATTATGTAAAATTTTGAGTATGTAGAAAGCTCTCTGCGTTTACCAGGGTTGAGACTGTCTTCAATATCAATGTTCGAAGCCCGGGTTACTTTCTTTTTTTATTTTATTATTTCTTTTTAAGTTTTAAAATTTTATTTCTATTATGTTATTCGTTTGTTTGTCTATAATAAGATTATGTAAAATGTACCTACAATTCAGTCTAGTATTGAACAACTTTAAATGCCTCATTGTCGTTTGAAGAATGACTGAAAAATGCAGTCATCGATAAACTTTAAAAATATCCATTTACGGATTTAGAATAGTCAGATGTCTGGAAAAGTGTTATTTTTTATCTTATAGTATTTTGTTTACATGCTATTTGCATAATTTAATGAGAACCAATTAGATAAATGCAGAAGCGAAGAAACAATTACAGAGACACATCTTAGTATAAAAGAAGTATTTAAAATACTTCTAAAAGGGAGGGCCGAGTCCGAAACGCTCGAACTCCTCCGAATAGGTCTTCATGTTTCCAAAGATCGCCGCTAGGCGATCCCCCCGTAACAAACATTCAGCTAGGACACGCGTTTACTGTTCAGAAAAATAATCAGTTAAAAGTTTTCAGATATTCAAACGCCAATGAGGCACTTGCAGTTGTTCAATATTAAACGTTACAAAATCGTACGTTTTACATCATCTTATTCTAGATAATCAAATGAATAATATAATAGAAATAAAATAAAAAAAAACAAAAAAATAATAAAATTTTAGAAATATTTGAGTTTTAGAATAGCCATTTTCTGCACGAAATGTGATAATCAATGGGGTTATGGGCTCCTTATTAACCGCCATTTTGAATTTTCCCAAAGCGCCACATGACGTTCGAAAGTACATGCGATTACGAACATTTTGAGCCCTGAAACGATTTTTTTGGTCGTAACACATTTTGGGCATCGCTCTGTCTCAGTTGACGTGGAATGTCCCATATATATAATATAATATAATTAATGAAAGCCAACTCTTGGAACAAAAATTGTTATATAATTAATTTCAGTCGTCTCTTCCACTTTACTATATTAATATTTGATGGAGCTTGTTAACGTTTTTTTTACAAGTGATATCCGGCGTGATTTATATTCTTCGATGAAAGGCGCAATATAATTTCTCATTCAGAACTTTTTCGATTCGGAGGGATTCTGAACGACACTTTGTATCGAGCGGGACAACGATCTCCATTGAGACAGAGGCGAGTTCTGAATGGTGAACATATTAGGAAACAATATAATCCTTGAATGCATCTGCGGCGCCCCGGTGAATGAGGCTGAAAACGGGTGGGTGCATCCTCGGCATGTAAATGCGAACGACAACAATGGAACCTCGCGTAAGCGCAACCGGTTGCGTAACCGGAAGAGCGCGTTCGGTTGTACTAGGCGGTGAGTAAATTATGCGTTCGACTACGCCGCGAGGGTGATTTATAACGGTCTGCGGAACGCCACGTGAACAAAGAACCATCGAGAGAGAATCTTCTCTTACAAAAGAATGCGAAAACCAAGTATCATTGTCGAACCGAATACCAATAATATAAATTAAGTCAGCGATCAGCGTATGGAACTAAATCGAAGATTCAATCTAATTACCAGTTCATTATTTAAAAACTCGCACGTAGATCAATTGACAGATATTTTATCTTGAATTTTTCGCTTTTACTCTTTCGGATTTTTATGTATAAGTAAAGAAAAAATGAAGAAGAGAAAAGGACTTTTCAAACTGCAATGGACTATTTCTCATTGTGAGATCGCTTGCAGAGCGTCCCCTCGCCTAACGGCACTCGATAATACATAACGACTATCTGTGTAATGAGTATCCTCAGTGAGATCTCGAGTCGCGATATGAAGGAACCTCGGGGTATGGACGGTACCATCGTTGCCTTCGATAATAATCTGTAGGACGAAGGTGTTCTCGAAACGAAGGCCATAGATCCGACGCGCGGAAAAGGTCAATGTTAGTATGCGATATCATAAATCGATCGAATCACGCGATGGCATTTTCCTTGGCTCGAGTGTCGCTTGGTCGTGTGTCACGTAAAGTGGACTGACTAGTAAATTGAAAGTATAAGTATGCAACCCGACATAAGACACTTTAGCGTCTCGAGGTTTGTGCACCGGACCTTTAACAATACCCGTTTTTTCTAAACGGATTATCATTTTCTCTCTCAATCTATTACAACGACGTAATATCGATCGCCATGGATGAAACCTAGATGCACCTAGATACGATATAAAGGTCAATAAAATTGTTTACAACCGCTGCTCTTCTCCTCGCGAGAGCGGAATGCATGGTTGACTTTCCAGTATATAAGGCCCGTTTTTCCATATATGAAACTCGACAAACTGGTCCAACGAAGTCTTCGCAGAAATGATTGCATCGCGCGGCCAAGTACTGTATATAAATTTAAAGAACTCGCTGATGTCTTTTTTTCCTTGCAATGAAGTCTTACAACGCTCCACGCGGAAGTGCTTGATACAGTTGTCACAATCGATTTTTGTAGGTACTTAATCGTATAAACTATAAAGTTTCGAAAGAATTTGATCAATCATTTTTATATCCTAATAAGATAAATTAGATTAGATAAATTAGATAATAGATTAAATAATGCGTCTAATGACGTATCTAATTTATCTAATTTATCTTTAAAATCCCCTTCTTTTGTTCTTACAATATATTCTCCAAGACTGATCGAATCGACAATAGAATTTTAAATCTATATTTAAAGACTCGTGTTGAAGAATACGTGGTAAGCTGTTGATTATTAACTTAACTGATTTATATTTGAAGACTATATTTATTAGTTATATTTGATATTAATTCGTTGTCTTAAAATTATATCTAGAATCTGGAAATTCCGTATATTTCGTACGAAGCTTCAAAATTTATTTCAAGTTCAAAAAGGATTATATCAAGATAGGAAAATGTTTACAATGACGACTAATTGTGGCATCTTCAATTTTTGACTTATACTTCAAGTTTAGAAAGGAATATCAGGTGACATTGAACGCGTTTTGTAATTTTTATCAGGATATTATCTATAATGACGATTGTAAACGTGACTTTTTCAATTTTTGACTTTTTTGTTTTCTAATTATTTATTTATTAACATCAAATTTGTACTTGCGTATTTTATTTATTTTTTTAATTATGCGGAACATCTAATTATAATTTTATTGTACTGAGGATAGTCAAATCTTGACCGAAACGGCTACTTATTATTTATTATTATTACAAATTTTAAATATATGACTTCACTACACATCTTGTGCTGTGGCTATATGTTCCTTATTATTTATATTTTTTACATTTATCTTTATTAAAATATAATTTTTACAGAAACCGATCTGTGTAAAAAAATATATATAATCTTGGATTATGCGACAGACATCTTTCTTGGTCGAATGACTGCAATCTACGATCCCGCATCTCTGAACGCCGATGGCTGACTGATCAATTAATGCGGTCCATGACACAGCGATGGTCAGCACAATGCACAACGGTGCATCGATCTGTGCAGTGTCAAGGACCGAGTCGTTATCTAGACGAGTCACGACATGGCGTTTTCATCGGGGGATTTACGGGAATCCCTCCTCCGTCGAGTATCCTCGCCGTGTGATTTACTGAGGATCGCCGACAAGTAGGTCAACCGTGACTAACGGTGGGTCTTACATTGTGCAAATCGAACCCCGGTGCGGTCCGATTTGCATCGAATCCTCCTCTGTATCGAGAGGAAACGCGCGTAACGTATTTACGGCCCATTAGAATCCATCGCGATCTCTTAGCGCGAACCTGATTATAGCTCGCGCGGGCGTAATTACTCGAATCGGATATCTCTGTGTAATGATCTAATCTAGACCGGCATCCGTTTGCGATTAATAACGGTCGGACGATTTTCATGTATACAGGTGATTGCGCACCAGCTGTAGAAAGAGTGAAAATCATCAATCTATCGCGATTGCGGGCTAAACGAAATAAATACGTTATATTTCCCCGGAGGGGCGGGAACAATTAGCACGGCGAATGAGCAACGTGAATGGGCAAATGTCGTGAACGGAAAGGTGAAAGCAGGAAAGGGGGACGTCGGCGAGAAAATTATTACAGACGTAAACGGGCGTTGTGTGTCCATCTTATCTCACTAATTGTGACGGTAATGATGACTGCGAGATAATTAAGGATGTCTAAGTCGAGAAACGTCGGCATGAAGGATGACATCATCTAATAGCAGCGTGGCAGTGGCCACGTGACGCGATCGAGCGTACCCCGCGACAAATAAGGACCAGGAAAGCTGAAGGAGAAGGATACTGGTACTCACGATTGGATCAGGTGTGCTAAGTTACGCGATAAATTGAACGTTTTGAACGAAGGTGTATTTCGCGGTCGGTAGAGCGTTAAACGTTTAGCTTATCACCGGTAAATGCAATTATCATGCTTTAAGGTCGGACCTGCTACGCGCACGGGCGCATTAGAATGAGTGTATTTTCTCACCGTTCTTATCTTGTCGTCTATTTAAATCGATGTTAGCCTTATCATTTAACTTTACGATGCGCATTTGCCTGTATGTACGTAACGTCGAATCGCGGAATCTGAGAGCTTTATTTCACGTGATTTTCTTTTTCTTTGGCTTTCAGTGATTGTCATACGGACGCCTAGAAGTTTGCTTGTATGTACGTAACGTCGAATCGCGGAATCTGGGAGCTTTATTTCACGTGATTTTCTTTTTCTTTGGCTTTCAGTGATTGTCATACGGACGCCTAGACGTAACAATTTGATAATTGATAGAACCTTGGCGATTGCTGATTGCGAGGTAGTTAACACACATTTCCCGCGAAAATCGCGTTAATTGCGGTCTTGCGTAATTTGCGAGCGAAATAAGACAGTTCATTTATAATGTGTGGGAGATGTCCCGAGTAAAATTTATCGTGTATTTAATACATGCTAAGAATAATTCAACTTGACCTCGTTACTTCGCAATGAAACAGTCATTAACAAATGACATCTGGACAAACGTCGCTAATGTTTTAAGCGCAACTGTGATGTGTCTTTTTTATAATAAAAACGTGATCCAAAAAATCGCCTTTTGACCCTTGATTTTGGGACTGAACTGTATGCCAAATGGTACCTTATAATAAGACATATTAATCACAGAGAAGTTTCAAGTTGAGGTGTTAATTGTTATCAGAACTGGGGGGGAAATCAAAGTTCATTATCAAATTAAACCGCATAGATCTGCGAAGCCGATATTTAAGAAGGTTGATCTAGTCGATGAAGATCAATTCAATATCACTTATCCTGGTGATTTTATAAATCAATTCTCAATGGAAGAATTTATTAAGTCTTATCTCTCTTGATTTTGTTTTTTAGGAATGGTCTTAGATACATTGAATATATCAGGATTGGCTATAATGGGTGTACCCCATTATATTGGCCATATTCAAGGAACTACATGTAAATGACATTTGTTTTGAATGTAAAAAAATCAGGTTCTTGCGTAGATAATAGGTAATACGTAACTCCTCCTCCCTTTTCTAGTTATGATAACAATTGTTACCTCAATCTAAAACTTCTTTGTGATTAGATAATGTTTTATTGTAGAGGGGGTATCATTTAGGACAGTTCAGTCCAAAACTTGAGGACGAAAAAAAATCACCTTTTTTAGGTTACTTGAGTTCATACTTCGGGTTGAATTTCGATGTGTATTCCCGCGATTGCTGCTGATTTTTAGCAAGAATGCAACCAATTCTTTTTTTATCAGGTCACTGCATTTCTACATGGATCGATGTAATACTTCAGATTGAGTTTCGATGGACATTATTTTGTTGTGTCATGCAATCCGATACGGTGGGCGGAGAAATGTGAGGTATCCTTTTCTTGCAGCGTATTCTTTTATTTGTACCGACGGTAATGAAGGAGATAACACCATTACGGCGCGTCGGCGGCGATACATTCCTCTACTTAAAGCGAATGCATTCAACGAATTATTAATTATACGTTGCATTATTTGCAATGTATTTTATTTGAAAAACATATAACGTCTAATTGATGTTTGAGAAAGTGTAGGCTCTTAATGTGACGGGAGTAATTATAAATAATGAAAAATACAGACAACATGCAGAGACAACATTCTTAATTCAATATTTTATGAAACGAGGCTGTAATATTTTTATAAGAAAAGATTACTGTTTCAGACTTACTGGAAAAAGTCGAACGACAGAAAATTGAAGTATTATGTAAATGCTCGAAAGTATGTCTTCTTGCAAATGCATTATGGCCGATCCTGCTTGTTCACGCCCAGCCCAGAAGAAGATTAATGTTATTCACAGCAACATCTCGTGTTCGTGATATCCGAAACGATCCGGTCACGCGCGATTTAACATGGTCATCTTTCTTTCTCTATGAGGTGACTCACTATTTAACGGCCTTTTAAACTGCCTACAATATACAGCATCGAGCTTTCTCGAGAAGACCCTCGATAAGACGAAGGAACAAATAGAACTAATAATATTACTTCTATCAATGATGGAAATTATCCATATATCTTGTAGAGCAGAAGGTACCAAATAAAACCGATAAATTATCCTAAGATGACAGAAAAAGATCGAATTTAAAGTCGGTGATATTATACCATAATTGCAGTCATTGTTTGATATAACCTGTATACTATATACATATGATTTCATCTTTATGGTTTTATATAAATTTATTAAGTAATGAATTCCAACTTGAGAAAACCGTAACGATCAATAATGGACAATAACTCAAATAATTTAAGAAAGTCTAAAAGAGACAATTATAGTTCGAGAAAAATCCTGTGATAATGTAATTAGTAATAACACGAGAATTTTGAAATCCGTGTCTGCATTTTCAATACGCGATTAACCTGCGTGATTCTTAGAAACATCGCTTTCCAAACAAGGGAAAGAATTGGTAGGCAGTAATGTACGTGCGCTAGGGCTTGAGCTTCTGCGTGACGGGACTACAAGATCGCTACTGTACTGCGAATCAGGTTCATTGTGCTGTCAAGACAAAGATTCACCACGGAAATCATTAGACGATTCGTTTCTTCGTTGTAATTACAACGTTATTAGTTTTACAATCAGTAGAAAATTGTCTGCTAGAATAACGTTTTGTACTTTTTTTTATTATTGCGCTTGTCATTTCCGATCAAACTTCTCGGAATACTTTCGAGCGTAGGGTAGTCGTATATTCTCCAAAATAGGCGGCAGTTTTCGAGAAGGTCCGATGAAAGACGGTTTCGGAACTGCTTAGAGCGCCTAGTTCTAAAGCGCGTGAGCTGAGTCTAAATCAGGCTCTTTTGAACTCGATAAAAGTCCTGCTTATACATGTACGCGACTGCTCAGATGCTCCTTACGCTATGCTTAGATAAACGTGTTTCTGATACATCAAATGAGAATAAAATCGTTGCATCTAAATTTTTTTATTAAAAAAATTAAAGAGCGACCGCAAAAATCGCTCGTTTTTTGTATCCTCAATTTTGGAACTGTTTTACTGAACTGAAAATTTTACCTTATATTGAGACATTAATCACAGAGAAATTTGAAGATGAAGTGACTATTATCAGAGCTGGGAATATAAAAGAAAACGGATTTTCGCATAGATGTGACCCCCCCACCTTCAATCTATGATAACAATTGTCACCTCAACCTGAGACTTCTTTGCAATTAATATCTCATTGTAGGGTATCATTTGGCACACAGTTCAGTATAAAAATTGAGGGTGAAAAAAACCACCTATTTACGGTCACTCTTTCAATAAGATTTTTTCATGTTATTTATATCAGAATTATAAGTACATATCTATTACTCATTCATTTGAAATATTAACATTTCAGCTTCAGTTTGCGATTCAAATCCAACAAATAAAATTGGCGCGCAATTTATAAAAAACTGAAGAATATATTTGTAAAAATTTACATATGGATATTATTAAGCACCCAGATCCGTTTTGACTAAAAATATGAATATTTTTTTTAATTGATTTATTTTGATCAATCCAATTCCTATTTATAACTATTAATTTTAATAATAAAAAATACGCTTAAATCGTATGTCTCAATTAATTTCGATCATATTGATTATTGATTGAGCATCCACATTTTTTAGCTACAGATTTTGTGTAAGATTTTCAATATCTTTCTGTTGCACTCTCTTGTGGTTCGTTCTTATACATTTTGCTGTCACCGACGATGGTGCGGAGGGTCGCATGACTGCTGCGATGGCGGAGCATCTGCGGATCTACGTTATCTTCCCGCTTGGCACGTAGCCAGTTCCGAATGTCGTCCCTTTTCGCTATTTCTCCCAACGGGCGTTATAGCCGCGTGTGGTTATTTTCGCCAATCTCGTAGTGGCGAACTGGACCCGTGAGACCGG
The DNA here is from genome assembly GCF_001594075.2 of Trachymyrmex cornetzi. Classification (NCBI taxonomy): domain Eukaryota; kingdom Metazoa; phylum Arthropoda; class Insecta; order Hymenoptera; family Formicidae; genus Trachymyrmex; species Trachymyrmex cornetzi. The sequence goes on from NW_017297029.1 coordinate 232,723, forward strand.
TCGCGGCAATAACGGATTATTCCGAATCGTACGTGTCGGAGATTGCGCAACTCTTTCTCTCTCTCTCTCGATGATATTCTCTCTTCGGAAGACACTAACGCAATTCATTAGAAGAAAAAAAGAAGGCGATCGCATCGCGGAAACTGAGACGTAAGTCATTTCTAGAGGCTGAGAGAGTTTCGGTTTTATTGCAAAGGAGTCATTCACCTGTTCAACCGCGTCTGACTGCATCCGAATGTAGATAATGAAACGCATGAATATGAATGATAATCTTATGATAATCAGTATTAAATAATTAGGTTGTATATTACCAGATATCTTACATAATCCTGAATCTAATCTTGTTGAACGTAGAGATAATATTTACATATGATATATTATGATTCAAAATAATGTATAAATCAGGTCATGGTGTACTATCAGAAATCACTGCAGTTTTATATAAATAATATTTTCCTTTTTAGAATATAAACTCCTTTTTCAATGAAAATTTTACTTGTTTGTAGTGTAAGATAAATCCAATTTTTCAATTCCTTAAAATTCTTTTCATTATTATAATTTAAAAAAAGAATGAGAATAATAAATCTTAGAATAATGAAAGGTAATATTAATAATAATTACAAACTGCTATAGTTTTTTTATTTTTTATATACGCATTTGAATTTATTAGAATCCGAAGAAAAAACTGTTGTTGCTTGAAACTGATTCAAACAAGTACAAACGCCAAGAACATTGAGAAAGCTGAACGAGTGAATTCGGCCAATGGCACTCCCCGTTTTATTATATGCGCTGCACCGTGTTGCACATTCCGTCGACGTCGTCGTTTCACCGTCCACACCACGTCTCTCCTTCGTGGTATTCGAACGCATGCGTGCGTGTGCGCGGTCAGCGCTTGGGGGCCCTCTCGCCTTTCGGGGGGATAAGAGTGCGTGCCTCCCGACAATAATAACCATTAAGTCGTGAGAGAATGCGGGGGCCGACGTCACCCATTCAACAATCGTGGTGTACCCATCGAAGCGCTGTCAAACGCAGCCATCGCGAGTTTACTCTACGTTAACGCGATGGTTTTCCTCCTCCTCGACACGTATAACTTGATTGTCGCCGTCCTTGGAAGAATTAGCGAAGATGATATTGATATTTTCTACCGGAAAAATAAGAGACACATTTCAATATTTTATATCACCTGCTCGTAAAAGTTTTCAAAGAAACACATTAAGGTATAAGATAAACTAGTAGATAAAATATAAGACACACGTTTTTATTCTGTATCTTACGTTCATCCTAAAACGTCTAATTGTAAATTGTCATTGGATTTCAGAAAGGAAACTTTGCTCTTTAAGAAGCTCGAAACATAGCCTTCGACATGCTCGCGGAATGTTGGCACAGACTTGCCAAGTCTACTTCCGGGATGAAGCAAAGCAGCAACTTTTTTAAGAACAATGCCTCTCTTGTGGAATTTGAACTTGTCAAGAATTTCGTATCTTCCACCCTCTATGCTCAGTGCCGCTTTCCCACAGAAAGGAAGTGAGACTTGCCGGAACAAACAAAGACATGGTTAGCCAACGCGAGGGGAAAAAGACGCGATCGATAAAAGGAACTCTGAGATCGTTAAGACGTTTCCTTTAGCACCCCATGTGCTACTAGACTCTGTCTTTCTCGGTAACCGACGAATCATTACGAAATACACATGTGCTTGAGATTTTTCTGATTGTTCGCGGACCGACAACAAATTTTCCTAAAATGTATTTATGTTTACAGAAATATTAAAATAAGAGGAAAAATAGGTCTTTATCGATTCTTATTAATTTTTTATCTGTTAGTTTATATTTATTCCTTTTCTTCTTTAAACAAATGTATCTTTATTTAATATCAAACTGGAAATTATGAGAGATTGTTTCGTTGCATCTTGTAACTTTAGGACTCTTGTTTGCGTCTTTTACGTCTTTTACGTGGAATCCGAATGGCTCCAGCTGCCCAGAAATCTTGTAAACGGAAGTCAACTTCGAGCTATGATCCAATGAACCCGCTCGATTCTCCTCCTAGTTGAGGAGGAGTTATTTCTGACGCTCGCACCCCGCGCGAAACCACGAATTGCTCGTATCACTGTAAAGCTAACCGCGGATGCATCCTGACATTTTCGTGACGCGAGGAATGTTTTCCGCGCTTCTCGATGTCAATAATTAATTTACGGCTACACCATTGATTTGTGAGGTAAAACTCGACAGACTGTCTGCACCCCCAGCCCCGTCTCGTCCTCATTGTTACTGGAACGCATGTGAGGACATCGCGGCAGGATGACGTGTCCTGCAGAAGTGACCAAGATTTATCCCATCCTTTTTTTGGATATGCTGTCATTATATGACACCAGCGATGAAAAAGCGTGCCCGCGATGCAAAATGGGTTTGTGGTTTTTACACATCCACTATATGTATACTTTTCGCGGATCACGTTGGCATTACTCAAATCACGAATGGAAGTGCGGATGAGACCAGCTGCGGTAAACGCAGGGGCTTTTCTGTTTCGCAATTCCATGAGTCATTGCATTTCTACATTGATTTACGATAAAAAATCTTGACTCTCTATTTCTGACATACGAATGTATGCCAAAACTGCTGATCACACTTTTCATCCAGCTGCAAACTTCGAAAATTCAGAGATTTATTTTTGATAAAACTATCAGAGAACATTTCTCTTTTTAATTAAAAATGATCTTATTTTTTATATTAATCTCTGTTATTACTTTAATACAAAGAGAGAAAATAAGGAAAAAGATAATTTCGTAAGGTTCATGATTTTGATGGAATTTTGTGATTTCCTATGAAGACATATTTCAAAGTAATATAAATTTATTCTATCATGGGAAATAAGGTATGGAAGATAAATTAGAGGGCTAGGTTAAAAACGCAAATCTTAGCGAGACCATCAATTGCAAACCACACCTTAATGTATTTCGTATACCTGATCAATTTATTAAATCATTGTGCCGTTCCTTCGATCAATGTTCTCAATCTCACCTTTCAATTAAGGTCGATTACGTTCCAAATATTCTACTTCGAGTTTAACAAAGAGAAATTACAAATTAACAAAAAACTAATAAGTTTTGATAGACTTCTTAAATTAAAACAATTTAGAAAAAACATCTAATATATAGTATAGACAATAGGAGTCAATGCTGGTTATCAATTAATTCTTCTTAATATTAAAAATATTAACCTTGACTTTGAACGTTTCCACTCATGGTTTGAGTCTTCATCAGCAATCTTTCTCCCTAGCGCAACGGTTGGAGTATTGCATAACAAAATAATATCTCCAACGTTTTTCCTCTCAAAATTGAACCATTAATTGTTGTGAGGTAAGTCACATACTCACAAAGTTAGAAAGCTGAGTGGCAATGAGAACTCAAGCTAAAATTATATAAATGATTATATTATCGTATGTATACCCTGATAAAAATTTCATGCATTTTTTGAACAGTTACTAAACAGTTACATCAACTTCTATCTAGTAACTGAAAAGGAAACCTACTTAGGATCCTAATCACGATGTAATACTTTGTTTGCAGTTACTGCATACAAAAGTTGCATAAAATCTGAATCCATTTACTGAATAGAAACACAACAAATAATGGATATTAAATTGATTAATAAGCAAGCTAACTGCTTATGAAATGGACAGAATAAAACTCTATCAAGTTCTTGTCCATTTCCTACTCATTGTCAGTATTGGCACAATTAATGAGAATACAGTAATATTAGATAGTAACTGGATAGGTGTCTAGGAAAACTGCATACATTTCTACCAGAGTAATTTGAAAATTAATAATCACCTCATCTGACACAGTCGACGCTTCTACACTGAACAATAAATCTCTCTTATGCAACATTTTGTAACTCGTTAGTATGTTAAAAATTATCAAATTTTAAAATAATATCTGCGAAAACAATATGTATCTTGTCATTTCGACAGCCAGTTAAGTAATGATTGCTAAACAAGTAACATAGCGGTCAATTTGAAGACAAACAAACTAAAGTTTATGACATGTATTATATTACGAACAAAGTTACAGTTTATTGAGAATCTCAATGAGTTTAACAAACATTTCAAAATCACAATTAACTGCTAAAGTAAACGTATAACAATTTTAGTAAAATAAAAGCCTGATTTTCAGTAACAAAAATTTATATTTGTTTCAATTTATGTTATGATTAATATATTTTTCGTATATTTATATTAGATAAAATATGCGATTTTCTATATTTTATTAAAATGAAAGGAATGTATGATATACATGCAGATAGATAAATATACAGCGCAATGAATTGAATGAATAGAGAATGATTTTACGAATGACCATTGCGAGATTTTTTTGAAAATAAAGTAGGTAGACACATCACGAGTGACATACATATTCGTTGATGCGCATCACAAAGTGAATATAAACTATGAACGCGATGTTCCACAACATTAGACCGACTGAAAGAGTGCGTGGATGCCTATGGAGCTACGCATAGATTGAGCAATGGGACATCGTGGCGCCTATTCACGTGTATAGACATAGTCTTTGCTAAGGGAATCCGGGGTGGATTTATGGGGATAGGAACTGCAATCTAACTGGAGCACAGGGGTGCTGGCATGTAGTAGTCAGCCATTAATCTAGATTCATGGACTTCTTCCCGCGTAATCGCTGCACATCTTTCATATTCATTTTTCTGAGGTAAAATATACAACTATTTTTCAATATCAAAATACAAAGAGAAATAAGTATGTACAATATAAACAGTTCAAGATTTTTCACAAAAATGCTTGAATGTCGGGTACATTTATTATTAAATACACTTTCCACTGTTGTGCCTATTAATTGATGTGTATAATTGGAATTATACACCTTTTATTGTACACATATTATATTTATTTCACTTTTTGCAATATTGTTTTTATTCTATTGAAGCTTTAAAGAATGCGAATGCAACTTGATGTACTTTTTGTCAGTTTATCTTTAACAATATAATTTAAAGATTTATTTTATAAATTTAATAGAGAGAGAAATATGAATAGAAGGTGAGATAAAAAATTTAACAAAATTTAATAATATTCTAATATAATTCATACACAATTTACCATATTTTACTTTACTACAGCACTTACTAATCGATTCCAATCACGACGGGCGACGATCTAACGATCTTAATTCGCGTAATTGCCGGATACTTCTTACCATTTATGCGACTTACAATCGGCTCACCTGATTGTGAGTCAGGTTCGACCCATTTTTTCCTCATACATAGGGCGTGGTTTACATTGGTTAAAATTGGACAACGTATATGCCTTGATATAGAAACATCATGACCTGTGAAAAAACGAGGTAAACTGATAGTGGACACGCAAAGAGCTTTCTTCGGCTGGTTTAATCGCGATTTCTTCTTCGCATCACTGACGAGAAGTCGGCAATATCATTGCTGAACAAGGGATGATACTGAGGGAAATATTGTTGGAAAATCGTGTTTGCTCGTTTATGCTTCATCCTTCCTGAAATCAAGCTTGTTCAATCGTGTATCAGAAATCTAATTTCAACCGGCGCACCATTCCTCGTGTCCATTTCGGACACGATATATGGTTTGCGGTTTCGATGGACGATCCGATTGTCAGCGAACGAGTTATAGGGCAACCACCGGCATTCGCGGTCCAGCGAATTAACGGTTTTAGCGATCGAATTGACACTTCGGAGAAATAAGATTAATTTCACTTTAATACTCCTAATACCCTCTTGTACACTGAAAAAAAAATTTACGAAATTTGAATAAATATTTTTGTTTAGATAGTACCATTTGTTCTTACAGATAATAAATTACTGTTTATTTACTGTAAGTAAATGGCACTATCTAAACAAATAGTTATTCAAATTTCGTGAATTTTTTTCAGTGTATAGCTATAATTAGACTGCGGAACTTTATGCAAAATACTTAACTGAATATTAACTATCGGACAGTTTTAGCAGTCAATCGTTGTTCGTTAAAGAGTTATTAAAAGGTGAATTAAAAAGATTGAGATTGCCATCTGTAAATTTACAAAATTGCAAAATATGCATTTTATGCAAAACATTCAGTTAAGTATTTTGCATAAACTTCCGCAGTCTAGCTATAATACACGAGAAAGGGAGAGAGAGAGAGAGATTCTTCAAAATTTTTCCATTATTATTGACATAATTTTATGGAAAATTCTTTGTTGGATCTATTACATCAACAAACCGATAATTTTTCAGGATTAAATTTTATCGATAAAATTTCTTCTTGTTATATTTTAACCCTCACCGTGTAAACGGGGGGTCATTTGTGTGTGTGTATCCAGGCGATTTTTAAAACAAGTGAGTATGGACGCGTTCTGCTTTTAAAAAGTTTGTGGGGAAAGCGCCTGTGAAAACTCGGCAATTTTCTCGCGAAAGGCGTCATTTTCTCACTGAACAGCGGATGTTCAAAATCGAACGCGGACGCAAATAACTCCCGTTTACACGCAACGCATATTTGTATTATAACAAATAAGTAAAATGATTTTTTTTTCTTTCTGGATTATTTATATAAATAAAACACATATACAGGGTGTCTCAGAAAATGTGACCGAAACACAGTGGGGACATAGATTGGATCAAGGGGAACAAAACAGTTTTGTACCATTTTGCAGTTGACGCAATATTTAACGAGATATTAACGTTTAAAGATAGGCGAATACTTTAATTCTTAATATAATATATTATAGGACCGTACATGTGATAACACAAACTATAGAAAATCAAAGTCTTACACGGTCTAGCTGGATCTTAATGCTTGTATGATTCTTATGTGAATTTATATACTACGTATGTAGTCCCACAGAAACGCGCGCCGAAAAATTTCCGGTCTTGAAACGCTAACTCTACTAAACTACCGCAGTAATATCACGAGTTAAATTGACTAGCAATTTTAACAAATTTTTTAATTCTTATTTAGGCCTATCTTTAAACGTTAATATCTCGTTAAATATTGCGTCAACTGCAAAATGGTATAAAACTGTTTCGTTCCCCTTGATCCAATCTATGTCCCCACTGTGTTTCGGTCACATTTTCTGAGACACCCTGTATATGTATAACAAAAATAAATTTTTATTTGTGTTATCTTAAAATAAAAATGCAAATTGATCTGCGGAAAAGGTGTTACGATTTCTTCGTTCTCTTGCAATATTAGTTGTTCTATATGTATTTTTTTATTTACGAAAGTGTATAAGATTATAGATTTTGAACAAAAAATGAATTTTTTACGGTTAAGAATCAATTTTTTCTACGAACGCTTATTTTTATAAGTTTCAAAATTGTAAGACTTCATGTTCCGCACTTAAGCATTTAAATTTGAAAAATTTGTTGGCATTTTTTTATTAAAATAGTACCTTAAACTTTATTTTCCATTTTTAATGATTAGATTTATTGATTAGATTTTAATGATTAGATTTTATTGATTTGTTCAAAAGTTACAAATTGTTTAACATATTACTATCACACTCGCATTTTGATTTATATATTTGCAAAAATAAAATATTTAAACAAATAGATTTGTAAAATTATGTATAAATCTTCCATCTATAATAGTTGAAAAAACTACATGAATTTTTAAATATTTTTTGAACTATATAATCCATTAAAAAAACACGCTGGATATTAAGGAGGTTGTAAGGCAAATGCAATATGTTAAGAACTACTTGAAAAAATTACAGACTATTCTAAATTTCATTTAATAATAATACAAAAAAAAATAGAAACAATTGACCATCTGTGGATCAAAAGTTATTTAAATAAGTAGTAATATTTTTTAAATTTGTACTCTAATATAAATATATGAAAATGTATTATAAAATAATGATAAAAATCTCAATTTTTTAATATAAATACTCTAGGAATTCAACAATATTTTTGTAAAGTTATCTTGAGATGCAGACATTAATTGTTCAGTAAATAAATAAAATTTGTTATTTGTTATAAACTAATAGTGAATCTCAATGAAACTTTGCATAAGTCATGTTTAGTACTTAATATATTTATATAGAAATATTTAGATTTTTCTTATTTTTTTTTATTTTAACAATTTTTGTTTATAACGATAAAACTAATAACAAATAAAATAAATAACCTATAAAAATGTGTTGCTCAATAAAATGTTATGAACACAACTTTCACATGTATGTAGTTTGTTTAAAGCGAAAATATTAATATATGTGTTTTATGCCCTTACAATCTCCTTAACGACCCTCGTATACACTTAATGGGTACTAATAAAAACGTATACATAATGAGTTAAAATTACGAAGCATACTTAAATAACTTAATGAAAGTTTATTGAATTAGAAATTACGATTTTCTGTGCTTGTGAAGGCCACTTAGGTAATATAGTACTCATTAATTATAGGCTTATGTAAACCGACCAAGAGTACGGAGGACCTGAATTACGAGGATGATACTCCTTTCGATGATGATAATGAGGAAGATGAAGACGAAGAGGCTGACAATATCGGCACCGCCGAGATGCCTCCGCAAATCTTATCACATCCAATAAGTGTTCGTGTAAAAGCTGGGGACACCGTTATACTGCCTTGTCAAGTGATCCATACAGGTTTGTAAAACAACATCCAGTCAGAAATGACAATGGAATCGATATTAAATCGACGTCAAAATTATCAAATTCGACGTCGATTCGATATTGATTCTATTATCATTTCTTACTGGACAGGAGTCTTTTATTATTTACTAACGAACATGACGTACGATACGTTTTAAAAGCGTCTCTCTATTTTTCCAAAATTGTTTTTTAACATTAAAAATTGTTTAGTATTTCGTTAAACTTTTTTATAACAAGGGAAATATTTATAAGAAAAAATGAAATAAAATAAAAAACTTTAATTAATTCTCTGTATGTAATTTATTATCTCCCGTCTTCTTTAATAAGTTTATCACGGATTATTTCAGACAATTATGTGGTCGTGTGGTTGAAGGACGATAAATATCTGTACTTCGAATCGCAGAAATACACTGAGGACGACAAGAGAATCGTACGATTGCCGAATAACAGCCTAGTGATCTACAATGCGACGGTCGAGGATAGCTCCAACAATTACAAATGCAGTATTCTGCAAAATCCTCACTCCATAGATTTGACTCACCGTCTGTTGGTTGATGAAAATCCACGTCAAGAATCTACGCCGCCGCAGTACTCGCACAAAGGGATTATACGCGTGAGGCCCTCGAAGAAGGTCGAAGTGAACCAAGGCCATAATATCACGCTCGGTTGCGAGACCGACATACAGCCGCCGCCCGAGATCAAGTGGTTCATTGAGGTGAAACGTCATTAAAAATATCATTGATAATCCTAACGTCATCACTCCTATCACGCTGTTTTCCTATCACACTGTAAAAGTATTGCAATATTCGTAATAATTATGACAGACGCTAAAGATATTATAGGCAAGGTTTTAACATGGAAAGCAAAGTTGATTCCGGGTTTTTTTAATTTTAGAACAAGAAGGTGGACGGTTACGATCCCGACGTGATCTTGGACGGAAATTACATCACGATAAAGAAAGTGAATGAGTCTCATAGCGGTCTGTATCAATGCCTCGCTGAAGATGGTTCAGAGACGCCGGCGATGGAAGCGATCAACGTTGTTGTGAATTGTAAGTTAATTGCTCATTCTTATTTGGCCGGCATGGCTTCAGTCTGTTTTGCATAAGCATATTGATGTTAGCGATTAACACGTTCGCTTTCGCGGCAGACAAACCTAAGATTGAGGTAGAGAGAATAGTCTACAGCGGTACAGGTGTAGATTCGGAAATTACGTGCATCGTGAGCGCCCATCCCGTGGCACTTGTAATGTGGTATAAAGACGACAAATTACTTACGCAGAAGAAAGGATCGATAATGATGTTTCATAGGATAATACCGAATAGTAACAAGACTAAGCACATTTTAAAAATCTTGCATCCTTCGACACAGGATTTTGGCGAGTACAAGTGTCGTGCAGATAATGCCATTGGTCATGTCATTAGATCTATTATCTTAACAGGTATGATATACTATTACATAAAGTTATATAAATATGCATTATAAATTTCTTGCAGTGAAATCTCACTCCAAGAGAGTGAAAATACAATCACCTTTGAAAAAAAAGTCACTCTTTTTCAAGAAGTGTTGTATTTTCACTTTTTTGGAGCGAGATTTCACTGCAAGAAATTTAGATTGTGTATATTTAAATACATATACATTGCATATAAGATTGACATTTCTCTGTAAGATTAATATATCAGGAAAATATTCAAGTGATATATTTTATTTAACTTTTGTGAGCTGATACAGAATTTAGATAGGTAAACAGATTTTCATTTGCAAAATATATTTTAGGTGTACCTTCGCAAGCGAAGATATCTGGTGCCAAAATGACTGATGATGATGCAGGAATTATTCTGAAGTGGCATTTGGAAAGTTATTCGCCGATCAGCGAATATAAGGTAAATACAATATATATCAAGAATATATGCTTCTTATTAGAACTTATGAAGTAAAAAATATGATCTAAAATACAATTTTTTTACTTACAGGTACAATATCGTCGCAAGGGTGACCCGGAATGGAACTTCATTGAGCCTGAAGTCAAAGACGGTAAAGGAAATCAATATATCGTAGAATGTCCAATTCCAGAACTTCTGCCTGGATCTTACGAGGCGATCCTAAAGGCTAGAAATGAATTTGGATGGTCTTTGGATTCAGAACCGCATACATTTAGTGGTGGTGCGTATATTAATCTTATATAAATTTTTGTATGTATGTTTTATATCTATATTTTTTGAGTGTATAAAAATAATTTTCGTGATTTGTGCATTATTTTATTATAAATAGACGTTAATTCGAATAAAAGATTGAAGAACTATCTATAAGAAGACTTATTAATCAAGCGTATAGTGATTTGATTAATAAATTAATTAGATATATAATTAAACAATTTAAAGTAGGTGAGACCGGGGCCAATTGTCACAGTTTTTGATTATTGATTTTTAGAAAAAAGTGGATGCCTGATTTTGAAATATTATATACGTTACAATATACCTACATCCTTTAGGTATTAAAAAAATATTACTCGTGAATTCATCATATCATAAAAATAAGTTATTTAATTTTAAATAATACTGCGAAAATATGACAACCAACCCCGTGTTCTGGGTTGATTGTCACACGTTCTAGGATTGGCAGTAGCATATTTGTTATGTGGACAACAAATATAAAAAACACAATTTTTATTTTAATATCAGTTTTATATTTTGAGAAATAATAGTAATTATAGTATTAATACAAATAAAATAGTTATTTTAATCATAAAATACGTAATTTGTTTTTGTATCATAGTTTATATATGAAAAATGAAAAAATATATATCTATATGAAATATAATATATTTGTAAGTATATTCTCTGAAAATGTGTCCTCTAAAGATATTAAAATTAATTGTCATCTAATCTCGTCTCATTTTGGTCAATCTACCCCACATAGCAATTTTTAGTAAAAGAGAATATATTTACAAACTTAGTCAGAATAATGATTACTTAATCGTACCAAAGATCTTCTAAGATATGTCATTTTCTACGAATACAGGAATATTACGATTAATAATGCCAAAGACTTGTCAGACAATAAAATAGGTGATTATAAAAATTTACTCACCAACTACATTTTCTCAAAAATCGCTATAAATAATATATACAATGCTTGTGGTGCAAACCATTTTACACAACAAATTAATATTATATCAGCTATCTACAGTCAAAAGAAGAGATTTTCCTGCCATGTCTTGTTTGAGTTATAACCCAGTAAGAAATAACAATGGAATCGATGTCGATTCGATGTCGAAATCATCGAATTGACGTCGAATCGAGGTCAATTTGACATCGATTTCATTGTCATTTCTCACTGGGAAGCATTTTGACAATCAACCCCGTACGACAAACAGCCCCGGTCTCCCCTATTAATACATATAAATAATGTAACAGATTATAAATATTAAAACTTCGTTTTAATATTTCTCGTTTTCTTATTTTTTTTTTTTAGATTATCCTCCTGATTTAGCATTAAAAGGTACGAATACCATTTTTTCAAATAGAACATTAATTATTTTAAATGATCGTTTTTATCATCAGTTCTTAATTTCCTATTTATTTACAGGAAATTCGGCAACTGTACGATCCCCCGGAACGTTTTTAGCGTTGATCCTAGTCGTTTTATCTTGTGCCTTCACAAGTCTGTAACTCTTTACTTAAATCTCTACTAAAGTATGTAGGTGAGTATGACGTAAATTTATGAACAAACGATAAAAGCTTACGATAAATTCATTAAGTGACTTAAATGATTTATTTATGACACAGGTAATTTGCTGCAGCCAAAGCAACACTAGCAAACGCTATGGTGGATTTATTAGTGTAGGAACACTTAGGGGAGACATAGCGCTAATAGCGAACATATATATTTTTAGTGCAAATTCCCTTTCTCTATCAGGATATATTTTATTTTATGTACATATATATTTAATAAAATATTTTCAAACATGTGGCGGGCATTATCGAAACACATTAATATACATTTTACATAGTCGAAATTTCGTGATTAATATTGATTTACAACTTACCTAGGTGTTCCATTAAGACGCATTGTAAAGGAAAAAAATGAGCATTTTAATTGTACCGTAAAATCACGAATAATTATTAAGAGAGATATTATACTTTAAAATATATACATAATTTATATATCATATATATATCTCATACACACGTATATATGAATACATATGCGTACGCGCATACGTCCATGTATACGTGTGTATGTGTACACATAATATAGTATTCACTATACATGCGTAAGCTCACAGAGACACACAATCATATTATTATAATTTATTTTTGTATGCTTAAGATTATTAGAAACGTGTTCAAAGAAGTCGCTTGGTGCCATGTACACGGGTCTACTACTTCCGAAAAATCATGTATAGAATCTGATCTGTCGTCCACTGTGCACATGTGGAAAGAACATGTACCTAAAATAATGTAATAAAAGAGAAGTAAATATTATAGAATCGTATATACTATTGCGATAATACGTGTATAACCGAGTCGACAAAGAATATAAAGTTGGAAGCATTCATACTGAGATTATCGTTCATACAAGAATTATTCATTAACATTACGTCCACGTTCTCGTATGTTTGCTCCCAATGGAAGCAAATCTTTCTTTTTTATTTACTCCTATGTTTCTCGAATATGTACAATGTGATGCGCGAGTAACGAATGTGATTGGAGCGAGTATAGGAGAGAATGACGTTCTATTTAGTGTTTTCCAAAATAGTTTGCTAGCTTTTAACACTGATACGTTGTTATATTGATTTATAATTAATGTTATACGCAGTAACTATAATTGTATAAGTAACTATAATATTGTATAAGAAACTGCCCATTTTAGAAACGGCCGATGTGCTTGTCATAGATATGAATAACATTAATACATGAAGAAAAACAGCCATATTCTTTCTAAAGTACATAAAATATTATTTAAAAATAATAGGTCTGTGTATAATTTTAATATTCTTAGACAAAGCAACTTGTATTTTTAAATCGTAAATAATAATTATTTATGTATTTTCTAATAACATGTTATTGGAAAATACAAAATTTTTAATCATTATGAAAGTTATAAATGCTTATTAAAGCACGATTTTATACTGTACTTATTTTATTCCATCGAATTTCATTACGCTACTTTAAAGATTCTTTATACCCATAATTTTTCTCAACATATATGATTTATTTTTAGAAGCGAAAATGGCTATGGGAAAGTTGCAACATATAAAAATTAAATCTTTGTTATCATCAGTCTGTTTCATTATTAATTATTTAAAATTTTGTAAATTTAGTAAATTTGATAACAACGAAACTCATTTATACAAATTAATCAGGCTTGAAATTGTAAAAATACATAATGTACGTATTTTAAATTTTAGTTACACAATTTTATCTTATATGTGTAGACTTGAACGTTTATTTTAAAACATGTCGACAATATATATATAAGAAAAGTTGTTAGTCAGGATGCTTATAAAACAATATATTAATACACAACACCTGATGTGCATATGAATAGCTTCTTGTTGCCTTAATCAATGTAACATGTACAATCAAGAAAATCGAAAAATATATTAATTCATAAGATTATACCTGCAGATACATAATAAACAAAAAGTAAATGAAAACATCCTGCGAATTTTATTATAAATTATTGATACAATCCTTGGAGAAATAGTGTAAAATGTAAAAATGTTTATACTATTATAAATTATTTATCGTATATTTATTATACTTTATAAATTGTACAATACAACAATAATATTCGATTTATTTTACATCTATAAGATAAAATTCATGTTTAATTACAATACGATTTATTTCATATTTGTACTTGGCTTTCAATTACAATTTAAATAATTCTTTAGATTTCAAAATCTTCCTCGGCGGCTGGCAATATTACAGTCGTAATAACCAAAGGTTTCGGATTTGATTTCTTGCAAAGTAATATTTTAACTTTCCCTGATATTTGACTTTTCAAGTTTGCATTAATAGCTAGTGGTATAGGCACAGCACTTGGTAGCAAGGGCAAATCTATCATACGAGGATTCACATCGGTGTCCTCAGCTCTGCAGAGAATATACAATTCTGTTGAAGATAAATCTTCAGAAATATTTGTTACTATAATACGAATCATGTAATTGGGACCTAGACCAAGAACATTTGTTTCTAACGTGATAGGATTAGATCCTAGTGCTTGGTTTTCACTTAAATGTTCGGATGCTTGTTTGGCCGTTGTCAAACGTAAGCGAAGAAAGCCTTGCTGAAATGTGTTATGAATCTTCTTTGCCTCGGCTCTCTCTCTTATCGTTTGATCGACAAATAATCGCGTTTTCTTCGGTATCGAGAACTTCGATGTGTTACTCGACGATGAATTCGATATTGAATTATTCGTATTAAAATCAGCAGTGCGCTTTAGGATTTTCATGCATAAACCACCCCCAACAGTGACCATAGCTATTGTCCGTTCCTCTTGTCCCATTCGTCCGTACTGCATTCGTAAAAAAAAAAAGATATATATTTATATTTTGCCACTTTTTAAATATATATAAATGTTGATTTAGGAATACCTTAAGAGCGGATACAGGTTCCATAATTTTCACAGTATCAACATGATGTTTTCCATCGTAAATGCGAATTCCATAGCCTACTGTACTTACAGCTAACAAAGACAGCCCATTTTGCGGTACTGGTAAGCTAACTAGATCTAACATTATACCGGGAATATTGATATGCCATAATTTTATTCCCTATAAGAAATTTATATATCAGAAAGAAATTTAACATAAAGTTTTCAACATTAAATTAAAATTCTTTGTCCAAGCGTACTGTTTTTGAAAATCCCACTAAAGTACCATCCATAACAGCTACTGCTGCTCCTTGAGAAGTAAGAACGGCAATAGCTACCGCAGGTGCGGGTAACGTTTCCCAAAGTTTTACAGAACTTCCTCTCCTAATTGTTCCTATTTTTCCATCTCTTCCAATAATTATTATGCTACCATCACCCGTCCATAAGCCGCAGCTGGCAAATGCTGCTGGTGGCCACTCCAATATATGCTTATCCATAACTGAAAAAGCTCTGTATGGCAATTAAATAATATATATACAGAATATATATAAAATATTTTAATAAATTTTTTCTTAATTATACAAAAAGAATACCTAGAATCCAAGACGAGAACTTCACCAGCCTCGGTCCCTAATATCAGACAACTACTAGCAGGATCATTCCACGAGTCTCTACGAATAATCGCAATTGCCGTTAAGGCATTAGCTTTAACAAGTGGTATCCGTCTGTATTGTTCTGCAAAACTCAAGCGCAAGTTATTATCTAAAGAGAGAAATTTTAAAGTACGAGGAGAGAGAAATGCTGCGCCAAGTTCTTTCAGTAATAATTCCAAATCATCCGCAAGAGTCAACACATTTAATTCTTCATCCAACCCACATTTATGCCAAATCTGCGTTAAATTATTGAATGTCACAATATGTACTATATACTCAGACTAGAAATATCATACATGAAATAATCCTGTATTATTATTTATTTCTGTACCAATAAAGTATAAGTACTTCTCGTTCTTTTGGATGAGCATCAATATGTGGCAGACAATATTTGAAGAATGGTCTCATATTTTTGAAAATATATACACTAGCTCCAGCTCCTACAGCAACTACGGATGATCGAGGTTCTCCATTTTCCGTATAAAAACCGACTATTCCGCAGGGTGGTTCTATCATGTTATGCTCAGTTATCTGATCACCTCCTTTATACACTCGTATCTAAACATAAGAGTAATATATTTCATAAATAAATAAAATAAAAAATTGTATAAATTATTCATGAAAAGGAATAAATGTTTCCATATTATTTGCTAATTCTAACTAAAATGAACTTTTCTTTATTTGTTTTTTCTATATAAAACCCTAATTTTTATAATTATTCTATTATAGTACTATTAAACTACATAATTTAAAAATATATTTGTACATGTCTCTATATTGTATTATTTTCTTGTTGTAACTATACCTTTGTTGAATCGCTTCCAACTGGTCCTAGATCAGCACAAATAAGTCTAGCATCTCCATCACCGCTTATATCTAACATATCAAGTCCACCTGGCAAAGAAAATAAACCAGCACTTGGTTCCCAAAGTGCTTCCAACCAGCGACTCATCCCAAGTCCTCCAAGAGATTTATGATCAGCTCTGAGAAGAAAATCCGATAAAAATAAGTATATAATAAGCACTAAAAAAGTGATGTTGGTATTTTTATACACACACAAACACACACACACAATCAATAAAAAAGTTTTTTACCTTAAACCGTGCATAATTACAAACTTTTGTCAATTCTGTTTCTATATAAATAGCAAACTTATTTACAGTTTAATTACTAAACATATCAGAGTTTTCTTATTTATGACATCTGTAACATAACTATATACATATTGCACATTTCGAATCGAAAAAGACTTTAACTTTTTACATATTTTATCAATTATATAACTGGCAATTTTATAATCTGATAAACTGACATTCCATAATTGGGAACACATGCATTAAAAATTACATTTATATGACAAAATACCATGTGCTTTGTATATTTGTTTCCATAGAAATCTTTTGACAAATGGCTCGAAAGCGGGAAATTTAACCGTGTCAGAAATTCCCTAGAAATTAAAAAAATCCTTTAGATTTAGGTTGGCTGCCCTTTTCACAAAAAGCAATCAAAATAAGTTTTTTGAAATTCCCTAGAAATTGCGGAAAAGTACGTAAAGCCAAAGGAAAAAAAATCTATAATTATATTGAATTATATCGCGAAAAGATCAAGAAATATAAAACACATTATTAAAATTAATTTTTTTAGTATGTGTAGCTTTTTTCTAATCATATGAGATAAAGAAATTTAAATATACATTTTAAAAATTGTAATATTTATAAGGAATATTTTATTTTGAATTATATCTTATTTAAATATGTAAAATAAAGAATTTTTTATTGCAGAATGTATAAAAAAGCTGTACAAATTTTTGTAATACAAAATAATATTTTATTGGAATAAAATGTATATTTCATATAAAATTATTTTATTGTTGCTATTTTCATATAAATTATGACAAATAATCGATGAATATCTAATGAAAAATAATACATTTGTAATTATATTTGCATTGTTAATTTTCATATAATACTGATACTATTCATGAATACATTTTAATGAAAAAAACGTGTCGATCGCCATCAAAATTTCAAATCCATGTAAACAACATTATTTGTCATATTAGTTACACTCATGCCATATAACACGTTTTCACAAATTGATAACTGAAACTTATGGAATATACAAAAGATGTTAATATTATACCTATTATTAGTTTAAGTTAACATTTAATTCTCCATAGCCATAAATATTGTACGTATGCACATTTAAGAGCATTAATACTGTTCAGTGCGCTTCACAGTCTTTAGGATATACGATTTACCTTTTTCTTATTTAGCTTTTTCTGTTTGTTCACAGAATAAAGTAGATGTGCTATGCTATTAACTATATATAAATAAACTATATAAAAGATATTCTTCTTAAATATTAGATTAACTGCCGAGTATGAGCGTACCAAATTGATATAGATGCTCTTGATTGCACCTATACGTACATATATCTGTACTAATTAGGAAGCCCTCTGTGTATATGTGTCTGTGTGTGTGTATGTGTTTGACTGTATATATGCGTATTGTATGTATGTACTGTAGATATATGTAACAAACAATAGGACCACATGTTTGAGTAATGACCTTAAAGCTATTTGAACACAGCCAACAGTCACATTAAATATATGATATCACACCAATGCATAGAATAACATACAAAAATGATTATTTTACATACAATTTAAAAAATACAAAATTGATAAAAAAAATAGCAAATTGAGATTCCTAGAAAATGGCATATAATTTCTAATTAAATAGTGATTATTTTAACGAAGTAATGTTGATAATGGAGATGGTGGCAATGACGGAGATGGAGGCCTTGCAGCAAGAGTTTCCAATTCACTGCAATGAAATTGACATACGGAGCTAGAAGTGCTTAGAGTTGATTCCGAAAGCATTCCCCGTCCTTTATAAGCTTTCCTCGCTCGATTGTTATCCTTGTCGGTTTTAACTACACCGCCATCATCATATTTACGAAAACAAATTGATAATATTTTCAGTCTGTAAAAAATTCAAGTTATAATCGCGTTGATTAATTTATATCTTGTAATATCCAATTGCTTTATTTTAAAATGTATTTTTAATGTATTATAAACTTGCATATTATATAATAAAAATTGATTACCTGGGATATTCAAACTGAGCAAATTGTGAAGACGGTCCTATAACTGCTAACATTGGACACAAAAATAACGTTGCATATATCCAACTTACTCCCATTACAAGCACTAAAAAAAGACCGATTTGTATATATGCTAGTACATGAGAAGGTAACATTAAAGCGCCCGCAGCACCGCTTGTAATTGCTGCCATAAGAGTAGGACCACCCATTTGTTGTAGTGCCTCTTTTACTCTGTCTATTTTCTTCTCAGAGACGCATGATTTATAACTCACAGCGTAATGCAAGCTAAAGTCCACAGCAAGTCCTAATAAAATAAAATGTCCAGAAATATTAATTTCACAAATAGTTTAAACTCATCTTTTGACTTTTATTTACCTATTGCTGTAGTGATTGCAACGCTTTCTAAAATATTAAGTTTCCACCCAAGAAGAATAAGTATTGCCACGGTTACAATTATTACAGCACCAATAGCTAGAATTGCATACAGGCTAATAAGAGGATTTAAGGTCACCAGTGCTAATACTATTAGAGCCAAAGTTAGCGATACTCCCATCGCATATAAGGTTCCATGATATAGTGTACGCTGGAGCTCGTAAAATTCTAGATGGCTGATAAACCATCCGCGTCGCATCCCTCGAGGTGCAGTTCGTAATTGATTCTGCATCCAATTTTCAACCTGTGTTTAAATTCAAGAAGTTCAATTAAACTTTACTTCAAGGATTTATACTTTTACAAATATTATCAATTCATGTCGTTATAATTTCTAATACCAAACAAGTAATACTTGCTTCATTAAAAAATTTATCCATATTTCCAAACGAGAGACTATATGCATATGTGCTATCATATTCGACAATAAGCGCTTTAATCTTTGGTGTTACTTTAATCGGAAACGTATCGTTTGATGCCTGCGCGGACAATAATGGTTCTTTAACAAATTTTGGACCTGCAGAAATTGGACCAGTCCGAAACCACAAATGAGGAGTGTGATATATTCTATCGCTAGCTTCAGCTGCACATTGTTGCAGAACGCTTGGTTTGTAGGGAAATTTATTGCTCTTGCAACATGGTACATACTCAATCTGAGGATCGACAGGATCCTTACAATGTCTCTTCATCCATACACGTAATGGTTCAATAAAGCAATTGGATAATAAAGGTCCCGTAGTACTACGGTAAAAAGGTTGACTCCGTAAATTTCGGCAAAATTGTTCAAGCCATATTTGAGATTTTGGATGAGAAACATCAAAAGTATCATCCCAATCAGGTATTCCTCGTTTACGAGGATCAAGGTAATCACCATTATCAACTGGATTTATGCCCCAAACAAACCTTAATGGTAAAACTTCAGCATCTCCGCCAACCTGTACGAATCAAGTACATTATTATATATATTTATGATGCAAATATATTCAAAAATAAGTAAAATAAGCACCATTTCATATCGTTCAAACCAAAATCTCCGTGAATATACTAGATCATATTGTTCAAACGGATGTGTATCATGGAATAATTGAAAATCCATATAATCTGGCAGTTGCAAACCCGGATAATGGAAGACAACACTGCAACACGCTGATGCCATGAATGCCAAACTTAATAACCAAAACCAACGTAATCGAAGCACTAATCCAGTAAGAAAGGTGGTAAATCCTACTGTCACTTTGTCTCCCAAAGATCGTAAAGGGCGAATAATCCTTCTGGTAATAAAGTTGACAGGCGATAGAGTGGATAATTTACAATGCTCTGATACAATCACACATGCAGGTAACCACGTAATCATCAAGAAAAAATTTGCAATGACTGTCATGCCTGCAAATAAACTATACAAAATTTATTATACATGTATATATAGTAGTCAAGATCATTTAAGTATGGAACAGAAAAATGTTCTATATATAAATTAGCTCTACAATAAAATTAGTACCTGAAGCAATTGATGGCAGTCACATTACTAACAATTGATGCAAAAAAAGCTACTGCTGTAGTAAGAGATGTAACAAACATAGCTGGAAAAGCATGTTTCATTGTTTCTTGTACCAACTGTACTAATCCGTCATTTGAAAGTTTTTGTTCTTTCTTAGATTCCCATACCTTACAGTAAATAAATGCGTCATCTGCTCCAATACCTGTAGAAAAAAATTTGTTATAACATTGTATTTATAGCATTTTTATGTAGATTTTACTTATGATTATTTTGATATAATAAAATACTTACCTACGGCTACAACAATGGCCAATAAATTCATAAATGGAAAAAATTTAATATATAAAATAACAGTATAAATTGCATATGAAATGCCAAGGCTAAATACTACTGCGAAAAATGTTGCTATAGTCAATATTATAGAGCCAGTATATGCCCAGATACAAAATATAACAAAGATAAAACCGGCGAGTACCAGACTCGAATCAGACAATATATCGCGATCAAATAGTGTACTTTTTAGACCAAGTTGAATGCCTTGAACACGAAAGTTTCCGTACATTAAATCATTATTATCTATTGCTTTATAAAAATCTAAAGTCGCAGAGCTTGCCGCAATTGGAAGAAATAGCATCGCAGAATGCAATGTTGAATTTTGTTTGCTGTTGGGATCCGTTTTCTGTAACAATCCAATTAATATTCAATATCAAATTAAATATTTATCTGTTAAAACAATATTAAAGTAAGTTATGATCAATGGACTCTTACACTCGGAATAAAATTAACGTCTAAAAGATAGTGTAGTAAATGATAAGCCGCATTTCTCACGTAGCATTCGTTTGGCACATGTTTTTGGCAATTGAAGTCTTCTGCACAGTTAGGCGTCAACTGACGATTATGATAATAATAAGCGCATTGTTGCAAAAGTGTTTTTACTCTGCTCAGATCATTTTCTGTTACTCCCAAACAAGAACTGCGATTGGATAAAAGTGCCACATAGTTAGCTGGTGACCAACTTCTACAACATTTATGATCTGCCGCATCATTGCGATTGATTTGTGTTTGGCACAAAGATGGAAAGTGAACGTTTCCACGAAGTACACCATCAATGTGACACTGAGCTAATACACCCTCCATAGACCACAAATTTAAATTTTTTTCCTCTGAATCTACAGCGATCACGACACGAGCATACGAAGAAGTTGGTAAATTACAGAAAAAATTATCACTATCAAGATGATCTTGAGTCTTGTCATCCTCTATATCTGCATTATGTGTATCTCTCAATTCTAGTAATTCTTCCCATGTATCTTTGTCTTCTTCGCTGGCTTCTTTATAGTCTGTATTATTTAACATTGTTTCATGTTTCTTTCCCATTTGTTTATTTTTACTTTTTGGTTTTTTTATAAGAATACCCTGAGTAGATAAACTACGATTTTGCATATTAGACTGAAAAATCAAGTTAAAAATCTAATAATACGTTTTACTAATTATTTTACATGTACTAATATTTCTAAATTCAGCTACCTGATTATGGATAAAAGTATTATTTAAAGTGATAAAAAAAAGTAAGACTATAGAACAGTTAAAAAAAAATTTTATTATCCATACCTGTTGACGTAAGTATTGATAATATTCTAAAGGATTATCAGTAAGTTCTCCTCTTCCTTTTGTAGCTTCTATTAAGTGATTCCAAGCTGTCAGTCTTTGCGCTAAAACTGTACCTCTTGCTTCAAAACCCTACAGTATAAATATATATTTGAAATATATCAATTGTACAGAATTTTTCTTTTACTCTTACAAGAAAGTGCTCCTACATACCATTTGAGGATCCGTAAAATCTGGAAACTTTTCAGTTGTAAGCGGAATAATTAGACATACTAAAGAGAATATAAAAATGACCAGTAAAATAATATATGGATGATGAGCAATTATGCGAGGATACCAGGATGCTTTCATTTTTACAAAGATTTTTCTTATTTTTGTATTATATATAACTTTTTTAAATATCTATTTTAAATAAATATCTTTAGATGTGTGTAGATGAAAAACCATCAATACACACACGATTAATAGTCGTCATGTATCATTCGTATACAGTTCGTTGAAGAATTTGTGATAGTATTAAAATACCCTTCTATGACAAAGGCAAGTCTTGCATCACATAATTATGTTCGTCTCATTTTATTCAAATACCTCCGCAGGAGGATACCAAATGGTTTTAGTCGAACAATTTTGTTGATTCCTTTATTTCTATTACAGTTCACGTTCAGAGTTTAATTTTAAAAGCATCGGAGTAAATTTTAATGTCCGAGTCGCGAATGTAGAAACGACCATACGAATGTAGTGAATTTCAACATACGCGAATAAACCAAATTATTAGAATTTGTAGATGCTTCTTTTTATTATATCATGTCATTAATCAATTCAAGTCGAATATGTTGTACTTATGATTATCTCGTTAATATTCCACGCGGAGAAATCGCATTGTGCATTTTACTCGGAATAACAACACGTGTTTACATTACAGTGACAAATGGTACGACCCGCTGCTGCTGGACGCTGGACGAGACGCTTTTCTCACACATGCGCGGCGACAACCGACAATCAGCGACAACAGCATGAACAGCATCCCGATTCGGAGCTCTGCTTTGCTCTGCCTTGCTTTGCTGGGTTATTTTGACAGACATTAATATGAAAGATTAAATGCTTGAGATTAATTAAAAATAATAACAATTCGTTAAATGCAGTATAAAAATAATGGCTTAGTTTACATCGTGCACTTGATACGAGTACTAAACTAGTAACTTTGTATTGAATTATTAATTTCGACGATCGTGTAAACATATACTACGTTTACACGGCACCACACGGCACGCTTTAGGGTCCGCGCACAAAGATGGTAGCAACTGAGTCGTAGTCGTAAGTCGTTGTCGTAGGTCAACGCACAAGGATTTTACGTATGTCGTTTACGTATATCCTATTGCGCCAGTTGTTTGCGTCAACTGACGCAATAGGATATACGTAAACGACATACGTAAAATCCTTGTGCGTTGATCTACGACAACGACTTACGACTACGACTCAGTTGTGACCATCTTTGTGCGCGGAACCTTAAGCGGGGTCTACAATAGAAGTCGTAGCAGTCGTAGAATCTTATAGCGTTTTCGGCCCGACCGGGTTTGCACCAACCTGGGTTGGATTAATCTTTCCTATTGGTTGATATCACACGCTCTACCAATAGGAGAGCGCAAAACGCCATTAATCCAACCCAGGTTGGTGCAAATCCGATCGGGCCGAAAACGCTATTTAAGTCGTAGAAAATTAACCAATCACAGTAGAATATGAGAAGAATAATCGACTATTAGCGTATTCGATTTACTGACTCGACCCGACTCCGAGTCAATAGTCTGTTCTGTTTAGCTGCAAAAGAAGAGCTAAATTACGTGTAAGAAATGCAGCTAAAAAGAACAGACTGTTGACTCGGAGTCGGGTCGAGTCAGTAATCGAATACGCTATATGATTGGTCAATTTTCTACGACTTAAGACCCTACGACTGCTACGACTTCTATGTAGACCTATGTAGACCCCGCATTACGTCGAAGTTATAACATCGATGTTATGAAACTATAGCGGCGAGCACAGATTCTTGCATAACGCATAACACATGAGGCATAAGAAATTGAACCAATCAGAGTCCTTTATTTCATAGAAAGGAAGAAAATGAAGGACTTCGATTGGTACATTTTTTTATGCATTACGTGTTATGCGTTATGCAAGAATCTGTGCTCCCCGCTTATAGGTGCGTTCCGTATCGTGCATGATGCGCATGATGCATCCATTGTCCTTGTTTAAGGCCGCGACACAGACTTTTGCATAAAGCATAATGCATGGTGTATAAACGAATCAACTTTAATCAGAATCTTTCCTTTGTATAGGTGCGTTCCGTATTGTGCATGATGCGCATGATGCATCCATTGTCCTTGTTTAAGGCCGCGACACAGACTTTTGCATAAAGCATAATGCATGGTGTATAAACGAATCAACTTTAATCAGAATCTTTCCTTTGTCACGTCCGTAATAGCTTGAAAATTTCTTTCCGAACAGACTTAAGTATAGTCCGACCTGTCCAACTAGTAAACACGTGCACCAGAGAAGAACGCACCTGACGCTTCTCCCACACCCACCA